>NW_028301604.1:46662500-46962500 GCF_987345545.1 Pholcus phalangioides | reverse complement strand
ATAAGTGAGCTGTAATTCCCAACTAAGTATCGGACCCCAAAACATCACTTTGCCCGATGTTGAGACGGTCATGCATAATCCCCCCCCCAAAAATGAAGCTTACTGAACTTTAACCCAGGGTAGGCGTGGACTCAGGGTGATGAGTCGGGAAGATCGGTTTAGCTTGTAAGTTCGCTGCATCGCCCAGTTTTGCACAGACCTATTTTTCCGATACAATTCGGTTCTGGGGAAGGGATGGTTGCCCACCTTCTGGAACCATGCCTGGCCCAAAGTTCCAGAGATCGATTTTATCTATAAAATTTTTGTTCATTATATTCATTTAGTTTTTATTAAATTCAGTTCAATTAGTGCAAAGTGTCTAGCTCTCTCTCTATTGGATGAGGTTAAGAGGCCCGATAAGACGAGAGGAAAATATTGTCCAAAAGGGGCTGAAAGAAGGATGAAAGAGGTATTTTCGCCGGGACAGTGGCGAAAACTGGTAAAAACGAGGGCAAAACTGGCAAAAATTGGTTTCATGGAAAAAACAATTTTGACTCAATATGTATTATATGTAAATGAGACATAGAAATCATTACAACAATCAATTTTATAATCTGATGGAAAATACATACACAAATAAATAGAGATACAGTTGGTGCTCGTTATAATGACCCAACCCACAATATAGCGATCATTCCATTACAATGACCTAGGAAAAGTCCCCACACCCTAGTCCTGAGGCAGGGCAATTCTCATCATTTTTTGGATTTTTTACGCAATAAATAAATTATAGAAGGACCCGTCCGGGATGATCATGGTCGTTATAACAATATACAATCCTTTTGCATTGATTTTTTTAATGATCCTAGACATGAATATATAAATGTGGGAAGTATCGATTTGTTTTATGCATGGCAAAAACCTATTTTTATCAGGACTTTTTTACTCTAGTTTTTCCTGCTATGGAAAAAACTTACCAACCCTAAAAACGATTGTTAAACCAAAATTTGAGTTCAAACTGTCATTTTCATAATAAATAGAAAAATAAATGCATAACAATGCCTTGAATGCATACTGAACTGAACTGAACTTTTAATGATTTGCACAATCGTGCCTATCAATACACCAGTGGATGGCAAGTACAAATATTAATTGGATTATTGGAGATACATACACAAAACAGAAACAAATGCATAAGGTTTAAACACAAAAAAATATACATGCATAATATAGTCTCGAATCCAGATAAATAGATTGAAAAATAAAATAAATAAGTAAAATGTTATATATACCTGGGCGCATGGGCAGAGATGGGGAGCAAACGAAAACAGAAAGGGGGAGGGTGTCAAAACTACTGCCCCAAGAGAAATACAATTTTTGATATATCCTCGATAAATCAAAAAAAAATGTATACACATAGAAGGAGAGGGGTTGCTAAAAATTAGATAAAAGTTTGATCGGGAGTAGATATGGCGAAGGTATTTAGAGATATGAGTATGTCTTTGAAGGGCAAAGAATGTGCATTCCTTAAGCAGGTGAAAAAGATCATTGTAGCTATTTGGTTGATTGCAATACTGACAAGGTTCGTCAGGGTTAAATTTGTGCAATATACCTTTGTTAGTATAAAGTATAAAAGGGTAAAGGCGAAGCCTGGCCATATTCTTACGGACCGCCAAGGGGAGATTGAAGAGAAGGCAGGGACGCCGGGAGTCAAAAATGATTGGTGTTGCTCAAAGTTTATGGGACATTACTCAGTACAGGGGGTGGGGGTTTGGGAGTGGGGTGTCATAACACATATTTCCTATTGACCATACGTCCCTTTTTGAACTAGAATGTCCCGTTTTTTATCCTCAATCTGTATTTGATTTCAGCGATGACGGGTAATTTAACCTACTTTTGTGGAAAAAGATTTTCGCCTCAGTAAAATATGGTAAATCTATGGATGTCTGCCTCAAGATGACCAAAAATTTAGAGTATTTTTTTAATAAATTATATAAAATATCGACAGAAGTTGCATATAGCATTTATATGCATTTTCTTTCTATTTCGGTTTGTTTTAAATTCTTTTTAAAGGTTAGCGATTCAAATTTTTTCTGGGAGAGATACCCCAGTCTCTCCCACAAAGTTTGGTTCTGCGCACGTCCCTGAGCCTGCGTACAGTATATGTAGGTCTATTAATGTTATACATACGCTCAAATACATGAGTGTATACATATACATGAACAGGGCTTGACAAATCAAAAAAAAAAAAATTCACGTGCCAACAAAATATTATAGGCGCCAAGATTTTTTCCCCACAAAATCCGTCCAAAAATGTGTATTCTGACTTGTTCAGGACCCCTTTCATGCTGGCAGACAAGTCGACGTAATTTCCGATAATTCTGTACTGTCCTCAGACTTCAATATAGTTATCAGTTATCATACATAAAAATATTAGGCGTCAAAGACAATTTCTTAGTCGCCATGGTGATCTAGTGCCTGGGATTCAGATTATTTTGAACAGAAATTTTTTGACAAAGAATTTTGGAAGCTAATTTTATAAATTACTATTATATGCAAGAAGACACTCTCTGAAATAAAAAAAAAGCGTGGTTTTTTTTTTTTCTCTCCAAAAAGCTTAACGACGTCTTTTCCGTCGCTTAGAAATAAAATTTAAGTTGACTGAATTTAGTACTGATAAAAAGATACAAAAATGCATAATAATAAAATAAGAAATAATAAAAAAATAATAGGTAATAATAATAAATAACAGAATTGATAACATATACAATACAAATACAAATACAACGCCACAACAGACAAATTGCCCAACGAGGTGGCTGACTTAAGAACATCATGGATCCCCGAGCCATTTTTTGGAGGACCTACCTACTACTGCTACACCACACATGCACCCCCCCCGGAAACCTCAACGAATCGGTACATGCGGGAATGTGCGTGTACGTGTAGTGAAACCTGACGTGAAGTTTTTGTTTCTCTGTAATGCTTGTTATGTGTAGTGCTGCCATCTGCCACCAGTTTATCTAACTATGAGTGAAGTGTTATGATTGAATGATTTATCGTTGTAGGACTGTTGCTCTCTGTGGCGAGACTTTTTAACGGGGAGATCGGCTCGCATTTGCGCCTTGAAGTTGGGAACCACAGAAAACCAACTTCAGCCGACCACAGCCATAACATTTTGAGAAATAACATGAGGAAACATAACGGCGGGCCACGACGAAAAGCTTCGAGGACCAAATCTGGCCATGCGTTGAAGATCCGAGGCTTACAGGAGGTCTTGGCTATACGTAATATGGAAGGCTTGAGCCAGGGGTCTTCAACGCATGACCAGATTTGGCCCTCGAAGCTCTCCTTCAACATTACAAGGGGGCGCCAAAATGCGCACTTGCCCCGGATGACCAAACATAACCTTCAAAAGACATTTAAATTAACTTAAGGTGTCATAACTTAAAGTGGTTTAAATAGCATATATGAATATCTGGCCAGCGTGGAGGATTACGGCCAAAAACCCTCTAAAAAAGAAATATGAACTCTGTCAAATAGCATATAAAAAGTATTTCTTTCGATATTTTAATTACGATGATATTTCAATTTTTCCAAATTTTTTTATCAGCTTGGGAGAAGCCCCTTCACCAACCCAATTCCTTCGTATGCATCTGCCCCAGGGCAATGTAATGTACAATCTGGTTACCTTCAGTATTGCACAAATTTGATAAAAATATGGTCAGTTTGCAGACGATAGCTAACACGAAGTTCGTCATAAAAAAAAGGGAAGTTCTGATAAAACTTGTTTATATAAAAGTGAACTTATATGAGGTGCGACCTGCTTGTTGATAAATGCCGATATGAAATTTCTTTGAGAAAAAAAATTGTAAATTTTTCTTTCAGCTCTGTGCTTTCATGTTACAAATAATGTATTCTACTGGGTAGGGAAAGTCCAAACAAAATAAAGGAACATGTTTTCAACAACAGCAGCAATGTAGGTTTTTTTTACTATACAGTCACCAAGAAATAGGCAGGATATATGAGCAACAATCACCAATCCCATACTGATCAGCGGCACTCTTTTTACTTTGTAAAAAAGGCATTGCAATAAAATTACTGAGTTCAGACGCCGACCTAGGGGCGGGTGTGTCACCTGCTGTGCAAGAAAGATACGGGTCTAGGTCAATTCGTCGCGCTCAACTCAACTGTCGCGTGACAATTCGTCGCAGTCAATTTGTCGCGGCGTCAATTCGTCGTGCTACAAACTCGTCGCGGTACAAATTTGTCGCAGGCTTTATTTCGTCGCGACAAATTTGAATTGCTTTAAAATTCATATGTTTGTTGTGATCTTATAAATAGGGTAGGTGCTTTAGGCGTAAAAAATGGAACTAATTTTTTTTCTCATTTATTGGAAATGTTCCTCCTCCCATCTGTTTTAATTTTTAACAAATGAAGGAAAGTATTCATTGAAGTCATTAAATTTTTAAATTTTAATTTCCACCGTATAGGCCGCATTTCCCACTTTTTGTCGGGATTTGAGTCCCTTATAAACGGAATGAATGGCGATTTTCACCCCCCCCCCCCACCTCCTCAATGTTTCCTTCATGTCGGCACCTTTGACTGGCCAAGCATGCCGGAAGTGTTTGGAACTTGTGGGTTCTTGTCTTGATCTTGAAGTAGGAAATTTTGATTTCTGAATCATTTCTCTGGGTGCTCATACCCATTCCATAAAGTACCCTGGGCACCAACAGCATCTCTGTCTCTGACACCACTGCAAATGTCAATCGATTTTTGATTTTTTTTCAACTCTAAAGTAACAACTCTCGAGTGAAAAGAATGAAATCAGACTTTTAATTATATCATTGTATGTAACTTCATGTACATGACACTCGAAATTAAAGTTACAATATCAATTACATTTAAAAATTTAACTGCATATAAAAGTTTAATTATATTTGAAAATTCGGTTAGAAAAATTTGAAATGTTAAATAATTGATTTTTGCTGTGATAAAATTCCAATATCATGTGGAAAAATTTCGGTTTGTATGATATTCCCCAAATTACAGTGAGCCTATCTTTAACGGTAAATTTCTATCTGCCCCATTACAGTATCTCCATAAGAACATGAAATATTTAATTAATTAATAATTCAATTAAATTAATATTTAATTTTCACCGTATAAGCCGCACTTCCCGCTTTTGTTGGGATTTCTCACAGCGAAGGGAGTTGGGCGCAGATCAAGGATGGAAATGTACAGTGCTTATGAATGACAATTCGATGAAGTTTTCATAATGCCCACAGGATGAGCACCGACAAAGGCAATGTAATCACTAATAAGAAAGATGACTATGGGTCAGTCGCATAGATACAATATAACCATTAATGTTATGTTTATAATCAGTCGCATATCTTTGGCTGGCTTGTTTGAATATTTTCACATAGTTTTCATTAGCGTCTAAGCTTTTGATACAAGGCTGGTGTGCTTGGTCTACGGCTCCAGTCAACGATTAGTAAAAATTTCTTCTTACAATACAAGTGAATTAACATTAACAGACAATGTAAGATTATTATATTCAGAGGTATATTTCCTAGGTGGGGAGGGGATATGCGGGCTTTATCCCAAGATGACAATTTCAAGTGAAAGGGCATGACCAAAATTAAGTAACTGGTGATCAAGAACATGAATTAGAAAGGAAGAAGGAAGGCAAGGTTTGAATAGCCCACAGGTGGGAAAACTATAAATCCGCCTCTGATTATAGCCTACATTTATTAGGATAATTTTAATTTTAAAAACAATTCGTATCGTACATATAAACACTCCACAATATCTAAACCTTTATTTATTTTCAGTGCTTTGAGAGTATCATTTTATTTACACTTATATACGTGAATATCGCAGTAAAAACCCGATGATGATTTATAGAATAATACGTGATGGTATTTTGAACTACCATAATTTTTTTTTTAAGATACATAGAAGATTTCAATTTATTGCAATTTAAATTGAATTCAAACAATTTAATTTTAAAAAGTACTACATTATTTTTTGTCATCCGTATAACCTGTATCTCTCTTTAAGATACAACAAAAAACTCAAATAAAGAAAATTTATAATAGTCTAATTCATTTTGAATTGCATTAAAAGTTTTTATAATTTCGGAACATAAATTATGGGGGACAAAACTTTTAAACACACACGTAAACCAACATATCGGTTTTGCAATATTCCGTGTTTATGCCAACAGAAATATGTAGACCAAGCACACCAACCTTGTATCAAAAGCTTAGACGCTAATGAAAACTATGTGAAAATATTCAAACAAGCCAGCCAAAGATATGCGACTGATTATAAACATAACATTAATGGTTATATTGTATCTATGCGACTGACCCATAGTCATCTTTCTTATTGGTGATTACATTGCCTTTGTCGGTGCTCATTCTGTGGGCATTATGAAAACTTCATCGAATCGTCATTCATAAGCACTGTACATTTCCATCCTTGATCTGCGCCCAACTCCCTTCTCTGTGAGAAATAGAAATCCCAACAAAAGCGGGAAGTGCGGCTTATGCGGTGAAAATTATATATTAATTTAATTGAATTATTAATTAATTAAATATTTCAGGTTCTTATGGAGATACTGTAATGGTAAATGTTGGTGACTCTTGAAGGGGGGGGGGGCGGGAGAAACTCTCGAGCCCATGGGGCAGATAGAAATTTACCGTTAAAGATAGGCTCACTGTAATTTGGGGAATATCATACAAACCGAAATTTTTCCACATGTTTTATCACAGCAAAAATCAATTATTTAACATTTTAAATTTTTCTAACCGAATTTTCAAATATAATTAAACTTTTATATGCAGTTAAATTTTTAAATGTAATTGATATTGTAATTTTCATTTCGATGACCTTTCTGCATTGACAAAAATTAATTATTTTCAGTTAACTGCGTGTACACTTTTGTTCATGTTTTTATTTGACGTGTAAGACAAAAACCTACATACAAGCTCGCGTGGAACATGTACAGTGAAGAATCGACGGTTCGACGAATTGATTCTGCGCTGTAATATATAAATTGACGTCACGACGAATTGACACGGCGGAAAACTTGTACAGCTACGAATTGGAGCTGCGACCAATTTGTATCGCGACGAATTGGAGCTGCGACAAATTTGTACCGCGACGAATTGACACTGCGACAAACTTGTACCGCGACGAATTGGCACTGCGACAAACTTGTACCGCGAAGAATTGGCACTGCGACAAACTTGTACCGCGACGAATTGGCACTGCGACAAACTTGTACCGCGACGAATTGGCACTGCGACAAACTTGTACCGCGACGAATTGGCACTGCGACAAACTTGTACCGCGACGAATTGGCACTGCGACGAGTTGAGCGCGACAAGTTTAGTGCGACAAATTGACCGGCTACGGAAGATACTTGTTAACAATTGGGGTTTGGGTGCATGCTTTTATGTGCATGGATAGCCATCGGCAAAAGACAATCACGGACAGTAGCTGCAAGACCGTGGCGAGAGGGGAACTGGGAGGTCTGGTTTCGCCCCCAACATATTAGAAAAAGGCAAAGAAAAAAATCTGTTGTTCTGTCGCTTCAAACCTCCTCCGAAAGAACTTCTGCCAATGGCTCTGATAAGCTCTTTCGAATTGTTCAGAAAATTTGTTCATTCGTTTAAGAAATTAAAATGTAAGGCTTCAAAAGGATAGTAATTTTTTAAACCTATAAAATTTTATGATTAAAGTAAAATAGGCAAGAAAAAATTTTAAAATGGGCATAAAAAAAAAATCATTTATAAATAAAGGAAAAAAAATGAAAACCTAAAATTAAGGATTTAGAACCTGACAAGAAAAAAAAATATATCACACTTATGCCACGTACTATCAGGTGCCGTAGCCAGAAATTCCTTTCGTGAGGGGACGACCAAAGCGACAGAATAGAATCAACTTTCATCCCGTACACAGGGCCGCACCTAGATGCTTGGTCAGCCGAGGCAACCAAGTATTTTGGCGCCCCCTCATAATGTTGAAGGAGAGATTAAAGAGTGAAATTTGCGCCCCCTCTAGTACAGCGCCAAGGACACCAGACCCGCCTGCACCCCCCTACCCCCTAATTGCGGCCCTGCTCGTATATATCGGTAATTTTCTTATATGGCTGGGAAAGGTGGATCCCACAAGTCCCCACTAGGTTTTCTCTCCTGTGATCCATTTTTCCCGCGATCCTGCACCTAGAATTCAACCGGGAATTTCTCTGGAATCTGAACTCATTTCCCGGGATCCCGGAAGTAGAATAAGGTTGAAGGACATCACATTTCTGTACTGAATTTGACATGTCTAAGAAATTTTTATCACTATAGAAGCATGCATTTTATAAACTGTAATCATTGGCGTACGCAAGGGAGGGGGGGGTTCTAACCCCCCTTGAGCCAAGATTATAGTGTTATTTCGCAGGGGAAAAAGTAAACCCCCACCTCAGAAGAAAAAAAATCTGAAACACCCCCAAAAGTAAATTCTGCGTACGCCTATGACTGTAATCAATAAATTTTGAATACAATTTTGTAATAGTATTTTTTGTATAATATTTTGTATAATTTTGTATAATTTTTTGTATAATATTTTGTAATAGTAATTTTTAATAGTATTAATAGATAAATTATTCAATTAATGAAATACACGCCGTTTAAGCGGAAGTAACAAAATATCTCGTCAATCTCTCGCCTCTAATTTTAGCGTTTACAAGACCAGACATTTTGTGAAGTTGATCTCTCAAAAACTTTTCAATTCAACTTATTATTTGTGTTATTATTTTGTTAGGTTCGTCTTATTTTTTTTTTAATTCCCAAAAGTGTTTTTTTAGTTCCAAAAATAACTTGCAAAAAAAATGTATTAATGTCTGCCAAAGAGTGGGGGATTAAACACCCCCACACTCGAATTGACCTTTGGAAGGGGCAGAAAAGGAGCGCAAGGAATTTCTTCCAGAAAAATTCCGAGTTTAACTTTCAAAAAGCATTTAAATTAAACAAAAAAATAATTAAAAATTGTCTGTCGCCAGGCTGGAGCCTCTCAATCCGACCCTCGTGGAGGCCATGGTTTCGTTATTCCAACAGTGCAAATTTGTGATTATTTCATAATTCATTAATTTAATAATTTATCTATCTATGAGACAAAAAGAATTGCACAGGAACGGCAATAAAAGGTAACTTTTTGGTAAGTATTTATATGGTCCCCACATCCTGAAACGGTAGCGAGTCAAAATCGGACGGGACATATGCGGACAACATGGAAATAGGGTCAAAATCGGACAAATTTTGCCGCGCCCTCAATGTTGGCGCTGTATCTCCCATTTGTTTCTCCAACCTGTTAAATGGCGACAAAATGGATACAACAAGAAACCTGGTCAAAATCGGACGAATTTTGCCGAGCCGGCGATGTTGGCGGTTTATCCCTAATTTTTCCACCAAGCTGCTAAGTGGCGATTTTCTCTTTGATGGACATTATAAAGACATGCAGAGAAACTTTTGATGAAATTTGAACAATGAAAGACGTGAGTCGTCTACCAGTCGCCAGAACAAGTTTAAAAAAAACCCGTCCTCTTTGAACCACTGACAAGTGATGGATTGCTACACGAAAAAAAAAAAAAACGCCGACATAACCAACACTATAATAATATATAGCTTCAGTAGAACTATTGTCATTATTATTACTGGGATCGGCGCGGAGGTGATCATAAGTCCTTATCCCCAGGGATTTCTATCATAGGAAGGGTCTCTACAACTAATCTCGCCTGAGTATTATCAGCACAGTGCGTGGACTACGGCATTGTCAAACCAAAGGAAGTTGATTGTTTCATAAGAGGGAAAATTATTAAAATCATACATAAATTAATGAGCACTTATACGATCATATACATAAACGATATCGATTGATCGTACATGCAAGATATATCGTGGGAAAAGAAAAATAACTACATCAACTGAACTAAATTTAATCAATAAAAATCACGGCAACTCAGATGTCACACGTGGATAGAAATATGATAATATAGAAAACATGTGAACTAGTTCGACAGAAACATTAAAAAAAGATTTTATTCTAATGAAGTGATCTAAAACTGTGTACACACACACACACTTATTCCGATTACAGTCAATCCCGTTTTTAACGTTCCCGCTTAGTACGACTTATTTCTGTGGTCTCAACTCTAAATACAGTGGATCCCGCTTATAACCTTTTTTTTCAAAAAGCCTGTCACAAAAACATTGTAAGCGGGGAAATGTTTTAAATGGAAAATCTTAGAGCGAATTAGTGAGTTGGAAACACCAGAATAAGTCGTACTAAGCGGGAAAACTATATAAGCAGGATCGACTGTAATTCTCATTAAGATTTCCCATTTAAAGCGGTTCTCGCTTACAACGTTTTCCATGACAGTTTTTTGGAAAACGTTATAAGCGGGATCCACTGTATTATATAATATTTATGCATTTGCATATAATAGGTGGTCTATTAAAAAATCTTCGAGTTGAGCATAATGAATCGAAATGATAGATATCAAGTAGATACATGCGATCTTCATGCTTAATTGATTCAGAATTGAAATTCTATTACTGTCTTATTAAGGATGGGACGAATAGTGATTTGAGCGAATAACCGAATACTCGGCGGCCGAATATGTATTTTCTTAAAATTCAACACAATCATAAATAAAATTGGGGTTTTTAATTGAAAATAAAATTATTTGTAATTTCAAATGATTGACATTGAATTTTAGTTATACTATTTATTATTTAAATAAATATTGAAAGATTTTTTATTGCCAAGATAATGACAATCAAATTTAACGATGATGTGTTGTATTTCAATATTACTTACGGACCATACGTCCCACGTTTAAATAAACTTACCCGTTTTGTGGTCCAGGATTTTTTATTGTTCTTGATTATGCTTGATAACTTGATCCACATTGCAGCTCTTATTGATGAACAATAATTAGTTACACTTGTCCGAAAATGGGTAAAGAGCACGAATAACTACATTTACTAAGAAATTTATTTCAAATGCTCC
Organism: Pholcus phalangioides; assembly: GCF_987345545.1. Taxonomy (NCBI): domain Eukaryota; kingdom Metazoa; phylum Arthropoda; class Arachnida; order Araneae; family Pholcidae; genus Pholcus; species Pholcus phalangioides. The sequence continues at coordinate 46,951,451 of NW_028301604.1, read as the reverse complement.
GGAGGAGGAGGACGGACACTCTTTGCTTATATTCAATCGTTCGAGAAAAATTACTGGGGTCACTGGTCGAAAATCTGGGGGTGAATGGCACCGAGACTACCTCAAATTACCAAGGACTAAGATCAAGAGTTTCGGAAGTGTTTCGAACCAGTAGGTACTCATCTTTGTTTTAAACAAATAAATTTGCTTTCTGATCGATTCTGCAGGTGTCGGATGCATGCAAAAATTACCATGGGTGCTCAGAACCCACAGCACCGACTCGGATTATCCGAAAAACGATAGAAAACGACTTTCGAGAGTGGGGGGGGGGGCTATATTGATTTAAAGGTAAATATAATAAAAAATGTTAAGAAAATACTACGTTTATATCCTGGTTCACAAAGCTGGAGCCCCCCCATCCGCGTTCTACTTGTGTAGCGGCATTTGAAACATGAACAGTTAACGGCGATAAGGAACTTACTTCCATTTGATGACATACTGTATAATAATTACATTAAAACAATAATTTTTCTAGTTTCTCTTCTTTGGACCTGCCTATTCAGACACAATCTCCCCTGTTATTAATTTCTTTTATTAATTCTACTCCCCCTTTGTTATTAATTCAATAACTTAATTCGTTACAGATTAGGACTGTGAAGATCCATGACATTTTTATAAGGGAGACTGACATGGTTTGCAGATATATGAATACTATATTTTTTGTTTGATGGCACAGTAAATTAACTATAAAGATGCTTGCGAAAAATTTTAGCTAATTATTATAGGTACACGGAAGACCCCAGTTCAGGAGAAGACTCCTTCTGTCCCAGTCTAGTTCAAACGGGAACTCTAAGTACATTGTGTGTGCAACGAATTACATTCAGTAGTGTACGGAAGATTTTGTCATGAGTGCGGGGGGGGGGGGGGTAAACTTTTTCTTCGTCGAAGGAGAATGATAGTTAACCTACAAAATAGGGTGGATAGACCTGTTGGTTTTACATGACAGTCTCGGTTTTTGTCCAATTCGGATCCCGCTTATAACGTTTTTGAAAAATAGTCATAAAGAACTTTGAATAAACTAAAAACGAATTCCCTCAGAGAGAGAGAAAGTCAGACTGGGGCAGAGACAGGGAATGTCTAATTTAACACTACTCAAGACAAAAAAAAAATCGGTTTACCAAAGAAACTTCAACGGTTTTAGGGTAAAGGTTTTAGGTTTTAGTGCCTTCTCCTTTTTGAAAAAAAAAGATCAGTCCTAAAACGTCGATCTCACAAATGAAGGAATCTTTTTTGTGCAAGTTTTTTCTTTGACTCCCTTCATATTCGTTTGAAGCTGAGGCTGCTTCAAGAAAACAAGAAAAGGGCTTTGCCCACCAGTGGTCATTTTTTATCTTCACTGGTGGGGCAAATAGAAAGGCTAGTGGGCCAAATCCCCCCCCCCCCTCCAGTTATTGATGAAGTAGATTCTACTTCATCAATGTCTCACTACGAAATTCTTTGAGGCAACAAATATTATGTAATTGTCCTTTTTTGCTCAGAATAATGATGTTTCATCATCATTCCAATACTGCAAATTTGTGATCACTATTAATTATCAACGGTCGCATTCCCTATATGCAACTGGTCATCAAACAGAGATGAGTAAAATTTGCCACACACACACGCCATGGAAAGTTCTTTGAAAAAAGTATATGGCTGTGCAGCAGTAGAAACTAGTTTTTTCCTCATGTGGCAAGTACTGTATACTGTATATCTACTCAAAAAAATAGCGAGGGACTTGAAGCACTGATATTCACTCATTGTATGCTTTTATCAGCGGCTCCCTTTTCACTGAGTAAAGAAAAGACCGACGGATCCAGTTATTGTTAATTGAATGCACGTGTTCAGTATGTAGTCTGCAAAGCGATTTTTCTTTCTTCGTATAGAAACGTTTGGTTTCGGAAAAAAAAAGCTGGTAAGTTGCTAACACAATATCCGTTATTATCCGTTAATATCCGTTATAATAATTTCGAGGGCCATGGTGCCCTCGGACATCGCGTTTGAGGTCCACCGAGAATTTCCACAACAGGAAGAAAATCACAGGAGGGAGTGTTGAATACAAGAAATGGCGGGAAGATGACAATGAAATTCAGTCGGGGGGGGGGGGTGTCCATTTTAAGCACAATCCGGTTTTGTAAACCGTTTTTTAGATAGTGTGCAAGCTTTTCAGGAATTCATAGAGCGAGGCGAATGGTGGCTTTTTACCTTCGGGAGTGCTTAAAAGGGTTTGGCGACAGATCCGCACGTTACATTTCCGCACAATCAAAAGCCCTTGCTTAAAAAAAAATCTTTCTCTACCGCTACTTTTTTTTTATTTCCTTCCTGGAGTGGATAGGAGTTGTATAGGGACTGTATCCACATCACATTTTTAAAGTTTAACTATTTTTTGTCACTAGAGAATGTCGAATTATTTTTGAATATTTCCCTCCAAACTATTTTTTAACCACAAATGTTACGGGAAAATTAGTGAATTAGTGATTATGCATAGTCACTGATCGCCTCGGAAAATTCGATGAATTTTAATGTGTTTATCACTTTTACCGGTGGTTATCTCTAATTCCTAATTGAAGGCGGTATATTTGATAAATATAAGAAACATTATCACTCCTGCTCTCTTCATTTAACCTGTTTATTACTTTGCGATACGTCCGCGATATGTATTTTTCCATAACAATTAAATTAAGTGTTGAAAGATTTTCTTCACACACATAATTATGTACAAATAAAACCAACATTACAGATCGAATGCATAACTTTCGGTAAATTCAATTTATCATATTTACCAATACGACCTTACGACAATACATAATCACCGATAAATGTCGTGAAGTCTTGGTATATAAACAAAATCTATTAAACTTACCAAAATGCTTATACATAATCACCACATTTTTCACGTTCACCATAACCTGTGTACAAATATTAAATGTAATGCGTTGTGCTACATGTGTGTGTTATATATTATGCTTTGTTTGATCCAGCCCAGACGATGCCTCAGTCGTTTGCAGGACATGAAAATAAAAGGCTTCCTAAAATAGCTTGTCGTCCAAGTAGACATCAGTCATGTAGAATGCACATTTTAGCCCATCAGAATTAACTAATAAAATAAACCAATAATTTAAAAATTTAAAATATTAATATTTATGCTGAGAGCCCTTTCATTTGTTTTCCTCTCATCCTCGCTCAGTTCTGGCCCGTATCCGGGTTTTATGGCATCCCAGCAGCCTTTCTGCACCAGTGCGACGCACGTCCATGTACTCCACGCGTTGTAATTATCCCCATTGAATTTTGGAATCTTCAATTCCTCCATCTCTATTACGCTTAGCTGTGCACGTGTAGAATTTTTTTCGATCCTTTGTGAAACTAAATTTAAGTTATCTACTTCCCACTTATCGATGAAACGTTTATCCAGGAGCCTTCGTGCTGATAACGTGTTGCGAAACAACGGGATGGGTGGACTAAATACATCGATTATAAGTGAAAGACACTAATCACACAAGGAAACGCACGTCCTTCATCATTAGTTTTATTTACGGGGACCATTCCACTTAACATGTTGCCAAGAGGTCAACTACAATACTCTTCATCAGTGGCGTAGGCAGCTTTTGGTCAGTGGGGCAGCGAAATTGTGAAAGGCGCCATGTTTTTATACGTGCTTAATGTGTAATTAAGGCGCAAACTTAAAATTATGCATTAGTGAAAAGAACTTTACATTTCCCAATGAATAATTGAATAAATGAAGATTTGATTCAAAAAATCAAATTTATTTTGTTTTCAGTTGATGTTATTTTTCAAATTAAATTAAATACCTTTCAATTGATTAATGTGTTTTAATTTTTTAATTAATTTTAAATTCCATTTTATGTTTTGTGTTATAACAAACAATACTTATATATACAAATGCAAACATCAAAAACTGGGAAGTCACCCATGCTTGGAAGTCACCCTAAAAGGTAGTTTGAAAAAATTTAGATTAAAATATAAAAAATGATAGAAGAATAAAATAAAAAGGAAAAATATATATTTTCTCTTCCTCTAGATTTATTCCAAGATATGAAAGTACAGAGAAATCTTCATGCTTCCATTTAATCGCTTTTATCATGTTACACTCTTATCGTAAGCACGTGTGTATCACATGTACACTACTTCTACTCAATCGTGCATGTACTTCCAAGACTTATGGAATTTCTAACAAATTAATGCATGCCGGAAAGTTCTTTCTTATATTCTGCGTGACCATAACGTATATATGATGTCATAGCTATGTATGGTTTCAGTTCGAGAAGTTTTGCCATCTGTCTTCCATATTAGAAGTAAAACTGGTAGATGCCAGTTTTACTTCTAATATGGAAGACAAGACTTACAAGTTTCGTGTTATGCAAATACCACGGTGAAAGCCTGCCTGCCAGCTTTCTGCGGGAAGGCTTTCCAAAGATCGGTTAGCATTCGTACCTAGAAACTAGAAATTGGAAAAAGGACTCGCTTCAATCAACCGCCACTGTGCCACTAGTGCGGTTCAAACTGGGATGAATCCATTATGATGTCCATACGATTGCAGTGGTTATCACATACTACTAGATTGCAGACGCACAAGCAGAGGGTGGCCTAAATCCAAAAAGGTTTAGGAACGATTTGCTTCAAACGAATTAGTGTGCGCCAGAAATTGTCGTATGTGTCCGTAATCTATTTAAGTATCTCAGAGGCGTGTTTGCAATGCCACTGCTCATCTTCCGAATCGAAGTGAAAGTGGCAGGTGTATGAATCGATTGAAATATTTTTTTTAATGTTTTATTATCTACCAGCTTCCTTTGGAGATACTATTTAAAGAGGAGTTCTCTCTCGAAGTTGAAAAACCTAAAAAGTCATTGTGCATAGTATATGTATATTCATTTCTAGTGAAATAAATTCCTGCGATGTGTTTCATAACAAATCAGAGAAGAATGGAAATATGTAGAGTGGTGAATGGTACAGAGACTAGCGCAGGGGTTTTCAAACTTTTTCCATCCGCGGCGCCCCGTTGCTTTAATCAATGTTTGCACGCGGCTCCCCAGAGCAGTTAAACAAAGAATTTCTTTGAAAAACCTTCGAGATGCTCCGCGGTACCCCCGACAAAGATTGGTGACGCACAGTTTTTGAGAATCCTCTGGACTAATAAATTCTTGGATTTTTCCCCTCGTAATTTGACCAGAGGGCATTCGGGTAAGTGCTGGCAAACCTCACGACACCATAGTTCATATTAGAAAGTATTAAGCCCTCGGTTAAGTGCTAATTGAAAAACACTAGATAATCTTTTAAGAGTAGACTCAACGTTTCGTGGCACTTTTTGTTTTTCTTAAATAGTATACGTATGTATCTTCGGTTACTTTTAAACTTTCCTCGCAATACATGCACAATTCCAGGCCCCGGTCCAGGTGCCTCAAGTGCAAAAGGGACTTCATGAAGATGACATCCAGTTAAAATTTTCGAGAGTGAGCTGTTGGGCGGGAATTTCTAAACAGGTAGAGGGCCTTAGAAAAGTCCCTTTGATGCTCGTAAGACGACCACCAATGTCTTGTTGTGGGAAATAAAGAAACAAATAACGCCCGGAATTCTGCTTTAAAAAGCGATGAGTATATATAGTGCATAGCTGCCAACTTTTGAAAATGAAAATTCGGGAGATTTTCGCGCGAACCCGTATTTTATGCTAAAACCACTCCCTTTAAATTCTAATTTGTATAGTATTATCGTAATTGACTGGGGACAAATAAATTATGTTATGTTAATAAATACAAAAGGGATTTTTCCAAATAAAATACGGATTTTTCACACAAAGTTAAAACGTAGGGAATAAAATCCCTAGTCAAAAATTGAAGTCAAATAAAATAGGGATTTTACACACGGGGAAGAAACCTTAGGAATAAAATCCCTGCGCAAAAAACAAGTGAAATTGGTGGCCAAAACTTCAAAATGGTGATCTAAAAAAAAAATATATTGTGTTCAATCAGAAACGCTGTGCACAAACGTTCTGCGCGAATGACCCCAAAATCATCGGAAGATGAAGGGAAAAAAAAACCGTCAATTTTTGAAGAATACTCGACTCTCTCTCTCTCTCTCTCTTTTTGTGACACTTGCTTGATGTTTTTTTTTTCATTTCACATGAATGATGATGGCAGTCTTTCCATGACCGATGTTTATGCCCGTAACACAACTACACTCATGTCCATAAATTAAGGATAATTCAGAATCACACGGAAATCGAAATCTAAAGTAAAAATTTCACCTGTAGAATTATCACACACATCTGCAAGAATGATATGCAAATTTCAGGAAGCGACCAGATGATGCCGATAGTACGTCACAATGACGAGAGAGTAAGAGGGGGGTATATAAGGAATGGTGGCAAAGAAGTAAAATTGTTCATAAGAGTTCTGTAAGGCGCTCGGTGCCATAAGCGAATAGTTATGACACAGAGGACGCATGTGGATGATTTTTTACGTGGTAAGGTCTGGACACACATATCCGCACCGTGCCCGACACGTGCGTCGGCCGAGTGTAGGCCACCACACGGTCAAAGAATAATTCTTTGCTAAGCAATGCAGCCGTTCACACATATCTGCACCATAGCCGAGCATCGTCACCGCACCGCGTCCGCACCGTCACCAACTAGTTTATTTTATATTTTTACGGTGACGGTGCGGGCTCGGGAGAGAGAGAGAGAGCGCTCATTTATTTTATGTCGCTTCTCAATTTTCATCAATTGCTGAATTATTAATTCCATTTATTTCTTGATTTTAATCAATTTCTGCATTATTACTTTTATTAATTCTGAATTTTCAATAGTTCTGGAATTATTTCTTCCGTTAATTCTAAATTTTAATCTATTCCGAAATTATTTCTTTCATTAATTCTGAATTTTCATTGGTACTGAAATAATTTCTTTCATTAATTCTGAATTTTCATTGGTACTGAAATAATTTCTTTCAATTATTTTTAATCCATCGATTCTAAAGTTTTCCTTAATTTTTGTGTTAATTCACATTTGTAGAGTTATTTTTTTTTTTTGTATGGGGGTATTTCTTAGCGTTCGTGTATATTCAGTATGCCGATTCCCTCTTCCCACAAAATATATGAAATCTTGTTAAAGAGAGGGGGTGTCCTAAACATTTTTCGTGCCCCGAAATTGTTTAGACGAACCTGGCCTTGCTTCGGTGGTACTAGCGTAATATGTAGAAAACATATGGATAAACATTTTCACAACTTTGATGGGAAAACAAAGTTTAAAATTATGTTTCACATAGCATATAACGAAATTTTGCCGGGGAGATTTTTGTTAAAATAATAATGTAAACTTGGAAAACTAACTGGGTTTAATTTCCGATGCTCTATAAATGAATCATTGTTTTGGTTTTAACATAAATTATATATATAAATAGAAAACGGTTCGAAAATTTTTGGGGTTTTTCTTATGGGAAAATATAGGACACATTTTAAATTTGGTACTCACATCAGATGCAACATGTTAAGCCATAAATGCTTAACCCATGTCCTGTGCTCCAAATGCGGCCCTCGGAAGCATTTGATGTGGCCCGTGACAACAAAAAACAAAACAAGGCTCTCGAGTGGTCTCAAGCACATTTCAAAATCACTTGAGCGACTAATGGCACACCTCCAGTTCACTTAAGTGGATCGTGATACATTTGCAGATTATCCTATTTGAGTGGTTAGTGGCACATTTCCAGATCTCTCGAGTGGCCCGCGGCACGCTTGCAGATCACTTAAGCGGCACGTGCCACTTCTTTTTAGATAATTTTGGATGATCGAGACTCATTTCTGGATAACTTAAGAAGCCCGCGAAATATTTCAAAACAATGAAGTGGCCCACACCTTCCAAAAAGTCGAGCACCTTTGTGCTAAATATCTGACAAAGGTGTTTCAGCGACTGGGCCTTTGGCAATGAGTGCTTTAAATTACTATCGAATACTGGTGAGGCTTTATCATTGAATCAAGCCCCGGCAAACTAAACACCCCAATTGTTATTGATTTTAATATCCATTTGCCATCTGCAGAGCAGCCAATTTTCAGTTTAGAAGATTCCGCGAACACACACACACACACACAGAGTAAAAGATATGCTCGCTCTTTCGTACAATATGCTCCTACTGAGCTGAGATACACTTCTCCGAGGTGTTATCGGAATTTGACACCACCTGCCCCTACAGATGATTATATTTATGATGGCCGTTGACTCCGAATAAAAACGAGTGTGTAGGTGAGGAAGAGAGTACCGTTCTCCCCCACAGATTGTTTTAATTTCTATATGACTCTTTTTTTCTCTCTCCCCTTTTATCACTCCGTAAATAATCTCCTCTCTCCAAACTATAAACAAGAATGCATATAGTCAAACTAAGCAAATGGCCGTCTTTTTATTTTCAGCTGCATTAAATAGATCCTATCCTTTTTTGCGGGTTTGTCACATACAAAAAATCTATCGGAGATCAATCCAAAATAAAAAAATTATATACATGTATAGATTATTTACAGAAATGTTTAGAACAATTAATTATTGTTAATTTACGCTAGGGTTATTATATCCAAATCACTCTTGTTAATTAATTTACTGAACATTTTGATTACACCGAACCGGCTGCGTTAAAGACTTGAAGCAATCGACACAGCTTCGTAGTCAGCATACGGCAGCGACACGGGCAACACACGGAAAGGTGTGGTCTGAAGAGGAACGAGCCGAGCCACGGCCAACTGACGCCCGAGCTACGGTCCTGGCACGGTGCGGATATGTGTGTCCAGACCTGTAGAATTATCGGCCTCCTGGAATGTGGGCGTACTCAGATGGAAGTATCCGAGAAACTTGGAATTGCCCAAAGTGTCATCTCTAGGCTTTGACAACGATTCCAAGATAACGGAAATGTCAGTAGACGTTACAGTACAGGTCGCTCCCGAGTTACAACGCCGAATGAAGACCATTATTTGGCAGTAACTGCCAAAAGAAGCAGACGGAGCACAGCATCCGACCTGTCTCGTCAGCTATCTGCAGCCACGGGTACCACAGTTTCAAGGCAAACCGTGTACAGTTGTTTCGGAGATATTGGTCTATATGCTCGCAGGCCTGTCAGATGTGTTCCGCTCACGGCAACTCACTGTCGGCAGCGATTAGCCTGGAGTAGAGAACATGCAATGTGGACATCGTCACAGTGGGCTTGTGTGATGTTTTCCGACGAGTCCAGGTTTAGCTTGCTGTCTGATTCACGTCGGACTTTCATATGGGGAACGCCAGGTACCCGTTACCACCAAGACAACATCAGTAGTGTACGCGGCGCTTGACCGCGATAATGCCAATTTCCGCCGCTAGATGGCGCTACCGGAAACGTTCCCGCTTTTTCGCGCGTTTTTGACCAACTTCCTTTTTTAGCCGAATTTATAGCACCAGATTACCTGTCCGATATATTTTCGCTGGATCTCGCAACTCTCGAACCAGAATACCTGCGGACCGTATTTATTTTCAAAATGGCGGTTGGTCTTATTTATTTGGAAAAAAACTATTTCAGTGCCCTTTCGGGATTCGAACCCATGACAACCGATAAACTATTTCGTGCTCCAGGCTAGTGTGCTAACCACTGAACCAAATACACTTGCTAGGCGAACGCCTTATGAAATAAGTATATAAAAATAATAAAACGTAGAACGTTTAAGGAAGTGTATTAAAAAACGTTGCTCCTAATTTTAATGTGCCCATGATCGACGATCGTCCACGAAGTTATTGGTGAAAAGGGCGCATATTGTGAACCATATCTACTGTTTTTCAATTATTTTCCACGAACCATTTTTTTTAAAATACATTTTTAAAAATTTTCTCAAGATGGTCGATCACGTCACCCACGTTGATGACGATACTAGATGGCAACACTACCGATATTTAACTTCCGTGAAAATTATTCACTATGTCGTTATATAAAAAAATTTATGAAATGTCGTCGCGATTTTCTCTTTGGACATGAAGCTGTATTAGAAATGAATTTAAAAGAGAAAAAATTAAGTCGCCAAATTACGGTGAAAATGTCAATTTTGGCACCAAACTAACCAAGATTTTTCTCTAGCTGTTTTCAAATCTCAAGTTTGAAAAGATATAGTTCGTTTGTGGTTGATGATGATGCTAATTAACCACTAGTGTTCAAATTATGCTGCTTCGAGAAGAGCCTTTTTATAAAAAAAATATCCAAGTTGATCAAACATGATCCAAAAAAAACGCTCACTTTCCAAGCGTTATTATTTTTACCCATCGTCTTTGGATCTTTAAGAGATTAGATACCAAAAATATGCACACAAAAAAAACCACAAGTTTTCATTGTCAACATTTCTATATTTCCTTCCATAACGAAACGAGATTTGTAACTACACCCTTAAAAAGCTTATTCTTTAGACATCACTTCTTATACCACATAAATAAGAGAGATATTGTGTCTTCCCGCACTTTATTATTTTATTTCTATTTTAGTTTTTCATTATGTCACTTTATTCATGGCTTTTATTTTATTCACTTCAAACACTTAAAAATTTATTTATTTCACTTTATCCAACTTATTCTATATTTAATTATTCAAACTTTTATTCAAAAATTTTAATATTTTCTTTATTTTATTATCTTTTTCATTTCGTTTATTTTTTAATCATTCAAAATTTTATTTTTTAATGTTTCATCGTTATTATCTATTTGATTTTATTATTATCTTTGTGTGAACATTTTATTTTCATTGATATCATTTTTTAAATTTAAACCTATTTTTAGTTTTTCATTATATCACTTTATTCATGGGTTTTATTTTATCACTTTTATTTTTTATCTTTATTCACTTCAAACACTTAAAAATTTATTTATTTCACTTTATTTTACTTTATCCAACTTATTCTCTATTTAATTATTCAAACTTATATTCGAAAATTTAATTTTTTCTTTATTTTATCTATTTGATTTTATTATCTTTGTGTGAACATTTTATTTTCATTTCTTTATTTTTTATCGTTATTATTTCATCTATATCGTTTTTTCACTATCTTTGTTATTTTCATTGATATTATTTTTTAAATTTAAACCTACTTTTAGTTTTTCATTATAACACTTTATTCATGCTTTTATTTTTTATTCACTTCAAACACTTAAAAATTATTTATTTCACTCGTTTTAGTTCACTTTATTTCCATTGATATTTTTTTCAAATTCAAGCCTTTCCAACTTATTTTATATTTTACTTTTATTAATTATTCAAACTTTTATTCAAAAAATTTAATTTTTCTTTATTTTATCTATTTGATTTTTATTATCTTAGTGTCATCATATTATTTTCATTTCGTTTATTTTTCAATCATTCAAAATTTTATTTTTTAATGTTTCATCGTTTATCTATTTGATTTTTATTATCTTTGTGTCAACATTTTATTTTCTTTATGTTTTTATCGTTACTATTCATCTATATATCATTTTTTCATTATCTTTGTTATTTTATTTGTATTATATATGTAATCATTCGATTTTTATTTACTTAAAATTGTTTATTTTGTCGTTTGAAGATTTTACATTTCTTAAATAATATATATATACATATTTTTTTTAAATTAAAATGTCATGTGAATAAATTTCTCGCGTAGTTCAAAAAATGAGACAGACTACAAGTTTATTCAGTTCGATTATTTATTCATATCAAGATATCGATTGCATGCTCGATAAGTTTATACATTTGTCTGGAATTTAAATTAATTCCTTTTATCGTCGGTGTGTTATTGACAAAAACACGAATGTCATAAATTGTATTACATTTCGTGAAAAAAACACCATCACCAAGAGGTTGGGAACGAGAACAGTTTCCTCTAAATTTGAAGCCAGGGTCGTCGTACACATTCAATGCAAGGCTAGATAAAGTGATAATCATAATCACGGACACAACGATGATCCCGATCAAGGCTTTCCCTGTCTCTTCACGGCTAAAAATATTTCTCTGGGCCTTCACAGTGCTATCCTTTGGCACGTCTTGCATAACTCTGTACTTATCACGATCTCCACTGGAAGTGACAAATGCCAGCGGGATTTCAGCAATTAATATGCTTCGTTATGAAAAATCGACGTGATTTTTCTAGTGTTAAACTGTATTTACGTTGAATTGGGTGTGAAAACCGTGTCTCTGACATGTCTCAATGAATAAAATTTTCATAACTTAAGAAAATATTCATTTCCTGCCGTTTTATGAAATATCAATGTTTCTTGCATTTCTGCTGAAAATATTTCTAATGTTTATCAATCCGGGAGGTTACTTCGGCTTACGTACCATAAAATATTATATCTGTATGTTTATTCGAGTTTTTTTTCATGAATTTTATGTTCCTTAGCAGACATTGTTACCACGAGAGGCATGTTTTTTCGAATAGTGATGAGAATAAGAAAAGGCTAAAAATAAACTACGGTATCCGATATGATGGGTGTCAACTAAAGAGTGGACACGACATTTTAACTTTTATTCTTTCTCGCACCGATTTTCTCAGAAGCATGTGTGTATTCAATAAAATAATAATACTTTTATAAGAAAAAGGGATAAATAACATGAAAAAATGTTAAAACTCATAAAAATGATTTAAAAAAAAATAATCCACAAGTAATTTTTAGCCAACAAGACTTCAAAATGAAAGTCCTTTTTTACTGTTTCTAAATCGCATGTTATATCGTGACCTACGTGAGTGACACTTATTACTTTCAAAGGGCACGCTTAGAATGACCAACTGAACATATTATTCCTCCCTAACTATTCAGTGTGAATCCATTGTTTCTTTCATAAAAGTTCTCACAGTGAATGCTTTCCAAAAACAGTTTTTGGTTTCCAATCTTTAATTCCGACATATTCGATTTCTCGAGATGAACGAATTCTTAGCTGTTTTCTCCCATTCAATTTACTATCTTTTACTAATTTTAACATATTCTATTTCAAATGAAATTAAATTTATTTTTTTTATATATACAGAAAAAAATGAATTATGAGAAACATATATACCATCTAGAGAAAAATGCCTGTACCGACGATTAAAAAAATTACATTGTTATTAAGGGATAAATAAAATATTTACAAAATTAACAAAAAAATATAAAAAAACACAAGACAAAATTACTGATGTCAAATAAAAAATAAACACAGAAAAAACACATACAAACACAATATATAAGGGAAAATTCTTAATTTATGATGAAAAATGCAAGTGAAACACGACAATTTTACGTTCACATAAAACTCCAAGATTTAACGAAAAGAAATGATTTTTTCAGCTGTTGTCGTAAAGTACTCCGGATATCACACTATGAAACGAATTGGGTTTTTTATATATATAAGTTATTCTTCTTAGATTATTTTCACAAATTCAACAAAATGGGATACAAGTCGTTCTTTTAGTTTTTCATAGATTTTCACAGTGCTTTCAAAGGATTCAACCTAAACTTTGAGCTAGTCAACTAGTTGATTTGTTCTCCCCCCCCCCCCCAAAATTGCAATATCAAAGATGGATAGACGAAACAAATACAGAGATGTTTGGTTTATGGTGTATGGATGAGATGAATGATGGTTTTTCAAAACTGAATTGTTCAAATGGATAAAGTATTCACGTAATTTTCGAATGATGTTCAATATGATGAGACTTGATAAACCTCTTTTATTATTTCAATGCATTAATTCCTTTTGACATATTTTCTTTGATTTCGTGATTTTTCCCCTTTTCAAATTACCGATTTTTGATTAAAAAAAAGACACAGCTGTATCATTTTCATCAACTTTTTTAACAGAAAATACTTTAATTACCGTGAGCTAATAAAATATGAATTTGATTATTTTACTCTTCGTATGATCATTCAAACTTTTCCTTGGACTCATCATTCGCGACGTTTCAAAGAATTATTTTCCGATAAAACTTGTATTTTCGATGAAAAGATTATTCGTCGAAGTTTCTTCCTGCTATCTTTCTATTGTTTCATATTGCCGCGAAGATACTCCAGCTTTAATGTTATAAATTATTATCTCTGTATATTTCTTCGTGTTTTTTCATGAATTTTACGAGTCTCAGCAAAATTACATCGGTACTTGATAACTCTCATATCGAATTGTTGAACATCAACGAGATCACGAAACCCCCATACCACATTAAATACTCAATATTTCTCACCCATATGAGCGTTAATGCTGAGAGTAATACTTTGATTTAGACAAAATTTATCACTTTAAATTCACTTTGAACGTATACGCCTGATAAAAAAATTTATTACCCATACCAGCCTGTTGAAAAAGACGATTAGGTCAACAAAATTTGGGCGTTCACTCTTAACTTCGAGAACTTTGATGTCCTATATTACGACACAATCTTGACCAAGCAATGGGTTTGTAATCCAAGAATGTCGTTCAGAACGGGTACAAATTTAGGTGAAAAGACGGCATATGTCATCAATATAGTGGAAGATAAATTACATCAAGCAAAAATATTATAGAAAGGCGTTTATTCAGTAAAACAATTATACTTTAAAATAAAAGAAATCATTGAAAATGATAAAAATGATTTAAAAAAAAACATTGAAAATGATAATAATAAAAAATTTTAGAAAAAAATATTACAAATTTTAAAGAGGATGAAACACTGAGAGGTCTTGAACAAAAAGTGTGTGGGAATCTGCCATGTGTCTACCTTATCGCAAAGATTGTACTATTCCTAACAAAGATGGATGCCCAGAGAATGGAAGAGGGGTTGACAATAGCAACCGATGCGCTTCTTCCATTGTCTGGGCATAAATTCGGCTAAAAAAGGAAGTCGGTCAAAAACGCGCGGAAAATCGGGAACATTTCCGGTGGCGCCATCTAGCGGCGGAAATTGGCATTATCGTGGTCAAGCGCCGCGTACACTACTAACATCATTGAACGACACCGTTACGGTGGTGCAGCATTGCTCGTTTGGGGTTGAATTATACTGGGTTCCAGAACAGATCTACATGTTTAAACCGGAACCATGAAAGCCCAAATTTATCGGGACATCATTCTGGAACAACATGTACGTTTGTTTAGGGGTGCCATGGGCGCAGAATTTGTGTTTATGGATGACAACGCCCGTCCTCACCGAGCAAACATCGTAAACGAATGCCTTGAATCTCAGGATATAACCCGCATGGAATGGCCAGCATTCTCACCTGACTTGAATCCGATAGAGCATGTGTGGGACATGCTTGGCCGACGAGTTGCAGCCCGTCAACCACCTCCTACATGTGTACCAGAACTTCGGAGAGCATTGCTTGCTGAGTGGAGTGATCTTCCCCAAGATCAGATCGATAATTTGATACTCAGCATGCCTAGGCGTTGTACGGACTGTATTTCATCGCATGGGAGACATACAATGTATTAACCATCATACCAACCATGTAATAGTAAGTTTTTGTAAAGGAGATATTTTTACAATTGCTCCAGGGAGCAAAAATCGTAGTTTTTATGAATGGTATCATACATACACCATCGTTTTTGTTCTTTATCTTTTGTTTAATAAATGGGCTTTATGAATAAGTAACGTTCGTTTTGTTTCTGAACCTTTATTTGCCGGAGCTGGCATTATACTTAATTTATGGACATGAGTGTAGTACAAAAAGGAAAAGTCGACCCTTTTCTGGAACGTTTGATGAAAGGAAATTCATCGGGGAATAAGTATCTTTAAAATTGATTCAATATTTTTTTGCTTATCAGTATTCATGTTTTGTTATATCGCACGTACGTAACTTCAACAAAAGAAATTTTGACCACATGCGCGTCACTATAATCTTCAATTATTATCCAGGACTATTGGCTGCTAAGCCATTTCCCTGCACGATAAGACAAATAACTTTCTTGTTACCATCAGAGGGTTTGTAAAACTTTATTAAAAAGGGAATTTCCCCATTTACATGTGACGTCATTTCGAAAGGGGAAAAAAAAACAGAGACAAAAGACTTTATGCCCCCACAAGAAATTCCTTAGGGATGGGTTTTCATAAGAGGGGATTTTTTTTTTTTAATGAAGTAGGGAATTTTTAGGGACAATTAGGGATTTTTTGTGATTTTCGTAAAAATTCGGGAGATTTAAACATTTTTCGGGAGGTCGAGGGATGAAGCTAAAATTCGGGAGATTCCCGGAAAATTCGGAAGACTTGGCAGCTATGATAGTGCATTTTTATTATTTTATTTCGGAAATATTCAACGGATTCACAGTGTGTGAGCTCGTGGCTCAAAAAGGTTCCTTTTTTAGAGACATCCTTTTTGAGAGACATCCCAACGCGTTGATGTATTGATGCGTGCTTATTCAGTTCTTTGTAGTGAGTTTTTTTTACATTAGACCAGGGGATTCTCAAACTGTGCCCACGACACCCTGGTGCGCCTCCAATCTTCGTCAAGCCCCACGGAGCGGTAACCCTGAAAAAGGTTTTTCGAAAATATTTTTTGTAACAGCTGTAGGGAGCATGCGGAGCTCGCAGATAAGCATTGAATAGGGAAAGGGTCACCTCGGATGGAAAAACACCCCTGCGTCAGGCTATTCTGGGTAGTCACGGATAAATGATGACGAAGTCGCGGGGAGTGGGGGGGCACGAGTGCCAAAAATTTAAGAAATACTGGGATTAATTGGAGGGGAGATATACGTGTCATGAGTTAACAAACACACCGGCCATAACTTTTTCCAGGGAATAATTTCTCCGATTCGGCACATTGCCGAATATGCATAATGATGAAACAAACAGTGATTCATAGAAAAGAGAAACTACGCCATGAAAAAAACAATGTTTCTGAGAAAGTCACATTTTAACAAAAACTATGCACTATCACCGTATAATATAGTACAATATATATTGCCGTACAAATATAGAAGACTATAATTTCCTCTCCCATTCTCTACATATCAGAGCGCTATTGAAAAACTCTTCCAGAACCCCTTTTTTTGTGCCCCAAAATCTTGGTTTTTTTAGGGCTCAAAAGCTCATAGCGGTTTTCCACCTTTTCTTAGTCTCTGACACTACCTTATACACAAGCTAGTAGCTCTTGCCAAGGCAACTGCAGATAACGTGGCATTTCTAGGCGTTATGAATCCAGCTAAGTCCCCCATACATAAAATTGTATTTCTAGGAGCTCAAGCTCTACCTAAAGCGCCCAAAGAAACGGCGATACTTCTTGGAGCTTGAATCCTAGCCATTACTTCATAGGTTCAGTGGTCTGTTCACAATAGGTCCCCAGGCCTAATTTCTTCAAAAGGTGCCTTAGTCAATGCTCTTGGTGGCCCTTCAGAACAGAATGAGCATTTCGTGAACGCCATATCCTCATACCTATGAAGGTATTTCTAGGAGCTCTACCGGGAACGACCAATGGCAAGAGAAAAAAGTTAGAGCTAGAAGCGGGCAAGATTCTGCCCTTTAATAAAGGTGGGGAACAGAAGCTGATCTGAACATGCGTCCAGATGAAGAACTTGAGAGCAATTGTCAAAAATGGTAATGAAAAAACCTCCACTTTTTTTTCCTTCTTCTCTTAAGGGTTAGTACAAACCCAATCACTGTGAAACTGCAAAAAGCGCACAAATATAAATGTAGATTTTTTTTCCTTACTCATTTAGAAAAATAGGCGCCAATGTAGGCAAAATTTCGATTGGGGGAGCAATCGCTCCCTCTGCTCCCCCCTGGCTACGCCACTGCTCTTCATGCTTTTGGCATAACCAGCCATTATAAAAGCTTCACTTTTATATCGTAACAGTTATGACACAGTTTGAGTACTGTATTTTTAGTAATTTATTTTTCGAATGATTCTCCATTTTGTACATAATAGCATAATTTTATAATTAATAAGCATCATTTTGAATCAAAGCCATTGAATTTTAAAAAAAAAATTCTTTGGAAAACGTCTGTGGAAGGGAGGGTGGGGTTTCATTTTCGAAAAAAAATTCTAGTTTTACGGTTTTAGCATTTATACGACGTGTCGTGTAAACGAGGTTTCACTGAATTCAGCCTGAGCCCCCCCCCCCCCCAATATTTTTAAAAGTTTACGCCTATCTTTAGAGGTCGAAAAAATCTTCAGTAATACATTAGAGCAGCAATTCTCAACCGGTGCTTCGCGGAGCCCTTAGCCAGGGCCACTCGAGGATAACAAAATAATCGGTAAATTTGATAAACAAACAAAAAAAAAGGGGGCCTAAAGGGTGTGTACCGCCATATAAATAATATACTAAAAAGGGCTCCTTGAGTTAAATAGGGCTCCGCCATAGAAATTATACACTGAAAAGGGCTCCGCCAGTCAGAAACGGTTGAGAACCCCTGCATTAGAGTATGATATATTGCTATATGGTGAACCTCTAGCTGGTTTCCAGTGGGAGTTTCAGCAATATAATGCAGGCAGGTCGTAGTCGTAGGCAAATCCTGCACGCAGCAGGTCGTGCAAAAACCTAGTTTAATGCGTATAATATCGAAGTTTTTGACCGGGCAGTATGTGGCTCTGGTCTGAAACCTTTTGAGAATCTTTGTGGAATTTTGTCGAGAGGTTTATGAAAGTAATCGATTGTATTCGTCTATAAAAGATCTTGGAGCTTCCATTTATAATTATTGGCATAATGTTGAGCCGCAGATAATGCAACAATTAATTTCTTCGATGGAAACCTGCATTTAACTTACTTATTAAGAAAAAGGGACATCCGACCAGATTTTAGATAATTTTTATTTTGCTGAAAATTTATCTTTTTTGCGTCGATTGTTTATATGCTATTTTTGTTTATTTTGTCATTATGTTGTCTATAAAGTGTATATTCTAATTTTATTACTTTGAAAATAAAGAACATGCTCACTCTAATAAGTGGTAATTAATTTGTGATTTTCCAATTAGTAGCTTTCAGATACTATGCGATCCCAACCAGGGTCTAAACTTTTGTGGTGCACTCTACTTTACACGAGTACGTTACACAAATGAGAATTTTTACACATTTATTAAAATCGCAAACTGGCCTGACTGGGTATTCAAAAACTGATTAAATTAGAGAAGTGAGAGAGAGAGAGAGAGATATCAAAGTGTTGATTGCGTAGGGAAATTAGCATCTGACAGGTACAAAAGTAATCCCAAAAGTCCGTATTGCACCGCCTCCTACAGAAAGGTCAGTGATGGTTGAAACGGTGGCAAAACAGAATTACATCGAGCATGCAAAAGAGCTAATGTGTATGCTTTGTTATTAGAATTAATGAGGTATATGGCTCTGGGTAGAAGGAGGACTCAAGATATCTGTGAGGTCGGAATATCATTTCAACGATTCACAACGAATTAACAAAATTCCGACGAATCAGAATGCGCCATGTCACTGACGTGACTTGCCCACGTCACGTGAAAATAGTGTGTAGTGGTGGCCTTCAACTCACATTGCGTGACATTTCAATTAATCGCGAATGACCTTCTTTTATTCTATAATTTGAGTGTTACTTTGTTTGAAAAGGTCACGTTAAAAATCTTAACGAAGTTCCCTTTTTTTATTTAACGTCTTTTTAAGCTAAAAAAATATCATCTGAACCATTCTTAAATTTTAGAAATATGTGTCCGACGTGTAAATGCAAACGATACACCTAAGAATTGTATTTAACACGTTAGATCATGGTTTAGGAATTAGCCATGATATGTTCGGAGGTTATATATATATTTTTTTTAATGAATTTCAGACAGAGTGCGATGCTTTACATGCAGCGTGGATTTTCGTTTGAAACGTTTCTCAGCTAATGATTCGTGTCTGTTCCCAAGTGTAAAAGACAAGTGTACAGATTGTAGTGAAACCTCTACTCACTGCAAAGTAAGTATATGAAAATGTAAATATTCAATATATACTTCAATAGACTCAAAAGACATTATGACTAAAACTTATTTTTCGCACAATTAACGAGGTATAGTCGAACTTGGTTAAGGCCAAACTTAATGAGACCGCAAAACAAGTTGTCCGGTTCATCAACACCGGATCTGTGAGTTGACCACAAAATGAAACTTAATCATCAATATTTATATAGGGTTGATGAACGATATTAGCTGCTACATATCATTCCACTTATCCTGTTGGTGAGTGATGGAGGAGTTGAGAAAAATCATGGTTATGCCAGTTAAATAAAATATTTATTACTATGTAATTTATAAACTTAACAAAATTCAGGGCGGTTGTTATTGCGTGTTCATTCCGCGGTTACTGCCAGCGGAAGTGTGTTTCTCGCCAAGCGAGATCAAATCTTGCCAAACATCGGCGGCTTGGCGGGATATACAACAGAGTATCCCCCCAGCGACTTAGTCGCGATAAGAGAAACATTATATAAAAACAATACATATGGTACAGCGCAAATAATGTATGAGATATGCGGTATAAACATAATCTGTGCATGAAATGCTATACATAATGATATTCGTAGCATTTGAGAATGAATTTGCAAATCAATAATAAATGTAAAATGCCTTAATTAGCAGAGAAAAAAAAATACGAATACAGATATATGATTAACGAATGCAAAAATATGTATACTGAATGCAAAAAATAGGTATAATGAATGAGTTGAAAAATTGAAAGCATACAAAACATATTCACTAAATCTTAGTAGTAGTAAGTGAGTCTTTCATGAAAATGAACTTTTCTTCCTGATCTTGTCACGGTGTTTTTGGGTTTTACGATATTGGTGTCAGTTGTTTTGGGCACAACCATTGAGGGACTAGGCAGAGTCGGTGGTCGAATATTCTCGTCAATAACGTAAGCGGGTTTCACTCTGTCGATTGACACTGTCACAGGTTTACCACTTATCTTGATAACGAACTTCTTGTTGTCGCGTTCCATTACCTCATACGGTCCTGAATAGGGAGGCGTTAGAGAGCGACGGATGTTGTCCACGCGGAGAAAGACGTGCGAACAAGACGATAAATCCTTGCGAATGTACATGTTACCGGCAAATTATGAAATCCAGGCATTGTATAGAATGTCTGGGCATTCTATACAATGACTGGTCGTTTCAGGCAAAGTATGAAATACCGGTTTTATTCTATCAGGGTTGGCAGGTTTTTGACGCATGTCAGTTTTTGACGGTTTAAACCGCGGTTTCAACTGTCACGTCAAAAACCCTCCGTCAAAAACCTCTGTCAAAAACTGTCGAAAACCTCAAATACTGCTTTTAAACATATAAATTCCCATTGAAAATACGCACATTGATTGTATGTAATGCTTAAAGTGACTATGCTGCAATACATAATGTGTGATTTTAAAATAATCTTTCCCCCCCCCCTACATAATTATTTTGGACAATTATATACATGTATATATACTTGTAAAATATAGAATTTGAGTAGAGCATAGCATAAAACTACGGAAGGATATGTAATGTATTCAAGATAGTTTCAACCTTCTAAAATTTCTTCAACTGTTTATTTATATATGAATATATATATATTTGCATATCAACATCTGCTCTACTTTTTTTTTTTTACAACAGATACATGTTTAAAAAGTTCTTTCATGCTTGCTATATATAATGTTGATTTCTGTTATTTATATTATCTAGACAATCCCAGATATTTAAAACAATATTCTTATTGTACATAACATTAGAATATATATATCCAGCAATCAAAATACTAAATTATCCTAAAATAATTTTTCCCCTGAAAAATTAATTAGTTCATTACTAGTCAAAATTTTTCATTGTTACCACAGTTTCTATTCTTGGGTTACATTTGGTGGTATATTTTTAAATGATAAGTGTTTTTTTCCCTTCGAAAAGACCTTATAAAAGTAGCCTGAATATACATATTTTTTATATAAAGTATCTTAGTTACTTAAGTTATATTACAATATCGAAATGGCTAATTCTTACCACATTTTTTAACCTTGGGCTATGCATTCTGACGTTCTATTTTTAGAAAATTCATGAATGGGGATTGCATCACAGATCTAAATGTAGTGGTATATTATCTCACAGGGTTTTGTTTTTCTTTTTCCTTCACCAAGAAGCAGCAACAGTAGTGACTGCATTATCATGCTAGGGGCAGATGGTCTTATAATCCAATAAAGACACCAGCTGCCCCTTAGAGGACAAAGACCAGTGTACTAGAGAAAAGTCCAACTTTGCTATTTATTGTTTGAATTGTAAAGTAGTGAGGATTAATATGGAAACCAATTTCAGAAATTTCATTTGATATTTTTTATGTTTAGTGAAACCAATTTCTAAGAAATCATAAATATTTAGTCTATTATTAGTTTAAAACATAATGAATCGTGGTGGAAGGCCACAGCATATAGCCTGGCAAAATTTTGATAAAGTAGAGAAAAATGGAAAGATATATGCAAAATGCATTAATTGTGGAGTTATGCGATGTAATCGTGTGGACAGGATGAAGAGCCATATAGCTCAGTGTATTGGAAGGGGCAATGATGTTGAACAAATACCTGATGTACAAAAAGCAACTACATCAATATCTACAGAGTCCACTGCTTCACAGCCTATTATTTTGTTGGAATCAACAGAACCCGAAATTTTCACTCAAAAAAAGAAGCAAAAAATTGATGACTTCATTGTGAAATCTAATTCTGCTACAACTAAAAAAAATGATTTATTAGTGGCAATGTTTTTTTATGCCAATAATATCCCATTCAGTGTTGTTGAACATTCAAGTTTCAAAGATCTAGTTTCTGCTTTGCGATCTGGTTATAATACCCCAAGTAGAAAAACTTTGGCTCAGTCATTGCTTGATGAAGTTACAAGAGAGGTTGAGAAAACTGCAAAAGACAATCTCAGTGGAAAAGCTGTAACTTTAATTGAAGATGGATGGAGCAATATTCATAACGATCCAGCCATAGCTACATGTATACATTCTGAAGGTAAATCCTATTTTCTTGAAGCTGTTGAGTGTGGTGCTATTATGAAAAATGCAGATTACCACAAGCAAATAATTGACAATTCCATACGTTTGGCCCACGATAAATATTCTTGTGAAGTAAAGGCAATTGTAACTGATAATGCGAAAGTAATGGAGAAAGCCAGGCAACTTTTGCTTAATGAGATTGACCAAAATTTAATAGAATATGGGTGCTCTTCTCATTGGCTCAACTTACTCGGACAAGATCTAACACCTGAAGATGTGCTCAAACAGGTGGTTAAAATACAAAAATACTTTAGAAACCATCATTTGCCTTCGGGATGGCTTAATGAACATATGGGGTCAATAAAACCCCAATTACCTGGTGATACTCGATGGAAGAGTACACTTACTTGTCTTGAAACATTTTTACACAATAGGCCATTTTTTTCAGAAAATATTAGAAGATCACGAAAATGACCTTGACAAAGGAATTGTTATTTTAATCAACAATTATAATTTACACAAACAGTGTAAAGATCTTTCATTCCAACTCAAGCCAATAAGTGTTGCATTGGATATTCTTCAAATAGATACAGCTACAATAGCTGACTCATGCCGTGTTTGGCTAAGCCTTCTCAAAGAAAGTGCTCTTCAGCCTCACATTGAAAAGATACAAAACAGGATGAACCAGATTCTGAGACCATTTCATTATTTGGCATATAATTTGCACCCAAAATATAAAGGTGAAGGACTGACTGATGTGCAAAGTGATTTGGCTCGCACATGGGCAACAGAGAAAATTAACGGTTGTCTGCCATTGCTAATTTCATATGAAGCGGAAGAAACTCCTTTTCCACCTTCTTATTTCAGTGCAGCAGGAAGAATGACAAACCCTGTGATTTGGTGGAAAGGACTTTCTAAATGTAATGCTTTTTCAGCTGAGCCTGCATCTGAACTTTCATAAAACTAGCAATGCTTTTGCTGTCCAGTCCCGCCAGCTCAGCCTCCATTGAAAGAGTATTTTCTAACTTTGGATTTGTCCATTCAAAACTTAGAAGTTTACGTGTAGAAAAAAGCGCAAAATTACTTACATGTTATCGGATGCTACGTAGTAAAAATGAACCATACTATTAATTATATATCTATTCTAGACATTTTGTACCTCAAATTCAAAATCGCAAATTATAATTAATATTTTGTTTCAATTTTAATAAATTAGTGTTTGAAAATGAAACATTGTAATATCAAAGTGCCTCATCATTAAGTTATATACCTATTCTATTCGAAACATCCCAAAGCATTCATTTAGGTTTTTGACGGTTTAAACCAGTTTTTGACAGTTTAAACCAGTTTTTGACAGTTTAAACCAGTTTTTGACAGTTTAAACCAGTTTTTGACAGTTTAAACCAGTTTTTGACACTTGTTTTGACGTCAAAAACCCAACCCTGTATTCTATACTTTGCCTAAGCACAATCCACGCAAAGTATGAAATATCTTCTTCCAACAAATCTCTTTTAGGGCGGTATAAAATATTACATAAAATTAAAATTTCGCAGAATTTTCGTCATTTTTTCCCAGAAACGTTTCCCTTTCGCTCTAGTGAAAAAGGATCTGTTGAGGGGCGGTATAAAATATTACAATTTCGTCCCATTAAAATTTCACAAAATTTTTGTCATTTTTTCCCGGAAACGTTTTCATTTCGCGCTCGTGGAAAAGGATCTGTTGAGGGGCGGTATAAAATATTACAATTTCGTCGCATTAAAATTTCACAGAATTTTCGTCATTTTTTCCCGGAAACGTTTCCCTTTCGCTCTCGTGAAAAAGGATCTGTTCAGGGGCGAAATAAAATATTACAATTTCATCGAATTAAAATTTCACAGAATTTTCGTCATTTTTTCCCGGAAACGTTTCCCTTTCGCTCTCGTGAAAAAAGATCTGTAGCGGGGCGGTGTAAAATATTACAATTTCATCGAATTAAAATTTCACAGAATTTTCGTCATTTTTTCCCGGGAACGTTTTCATTTCGCGCTCGTGGAAAAGGATCTGTTGAGGGGCGGTATAAAATATTACAATTTCATCGAATTAAAATTTCACAGAATTTTCGTCATTTTTTCCCAGAAACGTTTCCCCTTTCGCTCTCGTGAAAAAGGATCTGTTGAGGGGCGGTATTAAATATTGCAATTTCGTCGCATTAAAATTTCACAGAATTTTCGTCATTTTTTCCCAGAAACGTTTCCCCTTTTGCTCTCGTGAAAAAGGATATGTTGAGGGGCGGTATAAAATATTAAAATTTCGTCGCATTAAAATTTCACAGAATTTTCGTCATTTTTTCCCGGAAACGTTTCCCTTTCGCTCTCGTGAAAAAGGACCTGTAGCGGGGCGGTATAAAATATTACAATTTCATCGAATTAAAATTTCACAGAATTTTCGTCATTTTTTCCCGGAAACGTTTCCCTTTCGCTCTCGTGAAAAAAGATCTGTAGCGGGGCGGTGTAAAATATTACAATTTCATCGAATTAAAATTTCACAGAATTTTCGTCATTTTTTCCCGGGAACGTTTTCATTTCGCGCTCGTGGAAAAGGATCTGTTGAGGGGCGGTATAAAATATTACAATTTCATCGAATTAAAATTTCACAGAATTTTCGTCATTTTTTCCCGGAAACGTTTTCATTTCGCGCTCGTGGAAAAGGATCTGTTGAGGGGCGGTATAAAATATTACAATTTCCTCGCATTAAAATTTCACAGAATTTTCGTCATTTTTTCCCGGAAACGTTTCGCTTTCGCTCTCGTGAAAAAGGATCTGTTCAGGGGCGGTATAAAATATTACAATTTCATCAAATTTCACAGAATTTTCGTCATTTTTTCCCGGAAAAGTTTTAATTTGCGCTCGTGAAAAAGGGTCTGTTGAGGGACGGTATAAAATATTACAATTTCATCGAATTAAAATTTCACAGAATTTTCGTCATTTTTTCCCAGAAACGTTTCCCCTTTTGCTCTCGTGAAAAAGGATCTGTTGAGGGGCGGTATAAAATATTACAATTTCGTCGCATTAAAATTTCACAGAATTTTCGTCATTTTTTCCCGGAAACGTTTTCATTTCGCGCTCGTGGAAAAGGATCTGTTGAGGGGCGGTATAAAATATTACAATTTCGTCGCATTAAAATTTCACAGAATTTTCGTCATTTTTTCCCGGAAACGTTTCCCTTTCGCTCTCGTGAAAAAGGATCTGTTCAGGGGCGAAATAAAATATTACAATTTCATCGAATTAAAATTTCACAGAATTTTCGTCATTTTTTCCCGGAAACGTTTCCCTTTCGCTCTCGTGAAAAAAGATCTGTAGCGGGGCGGTGTAAAATATTACAATTTCATCGAATTAAAATTTCACAGAATTTTCGTCATTTTTTCCCGGGAACGTTTTCATTTCGCGCTCGTGGAAAAGGATCTGTTGAGGGGCGGTATAAAATATTACAATTTCATCGAATTAAAATTTCACAGAATTTTCGTCATTTTTTCCCAGAAACGTTTCCCCTTTCGCTCTCGTGAAAAAGGATCTGTTGAGGGGCGGTATTAAATATTGCAATTTCGTCGCATTAAAATTTCACAGAATTTTCGTCATTTTTTCCCAGAAACGTTTCCCCTTTTGCTCTCGTGAAAAAGGATATGTTGAGGGGCGGTATAAAATATTAAAATTTCGTCGCATTAAAATTTCACAGAATTTTCGTCATTTTTTCCCGGAAACGTTTCCCTTTCGCTCTCGTGAAAAAGGACCTGTAGCGGGGCGGTATAAAATATTACAATTTCATCGAATTAAAATTTCACAGAATTTTCGTCATTTTTTCCCGGAAACGTTTCCCTTTCGCTCTCGTGAAAAAAGATCTGTAGCGGGGCGGTGTAAAATATTACAATTTCATCGAATTAAAATTTCACAGAATTTTCGTCATTTTTTCCCGGGAACGTTTTCATTTCGCGCTCGTGGAAAAGGATCTGTTGAGGGGCGGTATAAAATATTACAATTTCATCGAATTAAAATTTCACAGAATTTTCGTCATTTTTTCCCGGAAACGTTTTCATTTCGCGCTCGTGGAAAAGGATCTGTTGAGGGGCGGTATAAAATATTACAATTTCATCGAATTAAAATTTCACAGAATTTTCGTCATTTTTTCCCAGAAACGTTTCCCCTTTTGCTC
Source organism: Pholcus phalangioides (assembly GCF_987345545.1). Classification (NCBI taxonomy): domain Eukaryota; kingdom Metazoa; phylum Arthropoda; class Arachnida; order Araneae; family Pholcidae; genus Pholcus; species Pholcus phalangioides. Next base: position 46,924,387 of record NW_028301604.1, on the reverse strand, counting down.
TCGTGAAAAAGGATATGTTGAGGGGCGGTATAAAATATTACAATTTCCTCGCATTAAAATTTCACAGAATTTTCGTCATTTTTTCCCGGAAACGTTTCGCTTTCGCTCTCGTGAAAAAGGATCTGTTCAGGGGCGGTATAAAATATTACAATTTCATCAAATTTCACAGAATTTTCGTCATTTTTTCCCGGAAAAGTTTTAATTTGCGCTCGTGAAAAAGGGTCTGTTGAGGGACGGTATAAAATATTACAATTTCATCGAATTAAAATTTCACAGAATTTTCGTCATTTTTTCCCAGAAACGTTTCCCCTTTTGCTCTCGTGAAAAAGGATCTGTTGAGGGGCGGTATAAAATATTACAATTTCGTCGCATTAAAATTTCACAGAATTTTCGTCATTTTTTCCCGGAAACGTTTTCATTTCGCGCTCGTGGAAAAGGATCTGTTGAGGGGCGGTATAAAATATTACAATTTCATCGAATTAAAATTTCACAGAATTTTCGTCATTTTTTCCCAGAAACGTTTCCCCTTTTGCTCTCGTGAAAAAGGATATGTTGAGGGGCGGTATAAAATATTACAATTTCCTCGCATTAAAATTTCACAGAATTTTCGTCATTTTTTCCCGGAAACGTTTCGCTTTCGCTCTCGTGAAAAAGGATCTGTTCAGGGGCGGTATAAAATATTACAATTTCATCGAATTAAAATTTCACAGAATTTTCGTCATTTTTTCCCGGAAAAGTTTTAATTTGCGCTCGTGGAAAAGGATCTGTTGAGGGGCGGTATAAAATATTACAATTTCATGGAATTAAAATTTCACAGAATTTTCGTCATTTTTTCCCAGAAACGTTTCCCCTTTCGCTCTCGTGAAAAAGGATCTGTTGAGGGTCGGTATAAAATATTACAATTTCGTCGCATTAAAATTTCACAGAATTTTCGTCATTTTTTCCCGGAAACGTTTCCCTTTCGCTCTCGTGAAAAAGGATCTGTTCAGGGGCGAAATAAAATATTACAATTTCATCGAATTAAAATTTCACAGAATTTTCGTCATTTTTTCCCGGAAACGTTTCCCTTTCGCTCTCGTGAAAAAAGATCTGTAGCGGGGCGGTGTAAAATATTACAATTTCATCGAATTAAAATTTCACAGAATTTTCGTCATTTTTTCCCGGGAACGTTTTCATTTCGCGCTCGTGGAAAAGGATCTGTTGAGGGGCGGTATAAAATATTACAATTTCATCGAATTAAAATTTCACAGAATTTTCGTCATTTTTTCCCAGAAACGTTTCCCCTTTCGCTCTCGTGAAAAAGGATCTGTTGAGGGGCGGTATTAAATATTGCAATTTCGTCGCATTAAAATTGCACAGAATTTTCGTCATTTTTTCCCAGAAACGTTTCCCCTTTTGCTCTCGTGAAAAAGGATATGTTGAGGGGCGGTATAAAATATTAAAATTTCGTCGCATTAAAATTTCACAGAATTTTCGTCATTTTTTCCCGGAAACGTTTCCCTTTCGCTCTCGTGAAAAAGGACCTGTAGCGGGGCGGTATAAAATATTACAATTTCATCGAATTAAAATTTCACAGAATTTTCGTCATTTTTTCCCGGGAACGTTTTCATTTCGCGCTCGTGGAAAAGGATCTGTTGAGGGGCGGTATTAAATATTACAATTTCGTCGCATTAAAATTACACAGAATTTTCGTCATTTTTTCCCAGAAACGTTTCCCCTTTCGCTGTCGTGAAAAAGGATCTGTCGAGGAAGGTATTAAATATTACAATTTCGTCGCATTAAAATTTCACAGAATTTTCGTCATTTTTTCCCAGAAACGTTTCCCCTTTCGCTCTCGTGAAAAAGGATCTGTTGAGGGGCGGTATAAAATATTACAATTTCGTCGCATTAAAATTTCACAGAATTTTTGTCATTTTTTCCGAGCAACGTTTCCCCTTTCGCTCTCGTGAAAAAGGATCTGTTGAGGGGCGGTATAAAATATTACAATTTCATCGAATTAAAATTTCACAGAATTTTCGTCATTTTTTCCCGGGAACGTTTTCATTTCGCGCTCGTGGAAAAGGATCTGTTGAGGGGCGGTATAAAATATTACAATTTCATCGAATTAAAATTTCACAGAATTTTCGTCATTTTTTCCCAGAAACGTTTCCCCTTTTGCTCTCGTGAAAAAGGATATGTTGAGGGGCGGTATAAAATATTACAATTTCCTCGCATTAAAATTTCACAGAATTTTCGTCATTTTTTCCCGGAAACGTTTCGCTTTCGCTCTCGTGAAAAAGGATCTGTTCAGGGGCGGTATAAAATATTACAATTTCATCGAATTAAAATTTCACAGAATTTTCGTCATTTTTTCCCGGAAAAGTTTTAATTTGCGCTCGTGGAAAAGGATCTGTTGAGGGGCGGTATAAAATATTACAATTTCATGGAATTAAAATTTCACAGAATTTTCGTCATTTTTTCCCAGAAACGTTTCCCCTTTCGCTCTCGTGAAAAAGGATCTGTTGAGGGGCGGTATAAAATATTACAATTTCGTCGCATTAAAATTTCACAGAATTTTCGTCATTTTTTCCCGGAAACGTTTCCCTTTCGCTCTCGTGAAAAAGGATCTGTTCAGGGGCGAAATAAAATATTACAATTTCATCGAATTAAAATTTCACAGAATTTTCGTCATTTTTTCCCGGAAACGTTTCCCTTTCGCTCTCGTGAAAAAAGATCTGTAGCGGGGCGGTGTAAAATATTACAATTTCATCGAATTAAAATTTCACAGAATTTTCGTCATTTTTTCCCGGGAACGTTTTCATTTCGCGCTCGTGGAAAAGGATCTGTTGAGGGGCGGTATAAAATATTACAATTTCATCGAATTAAAATTTCACAGAATTTTCGTCATTTTTTCCCAGAAACGTTTCCCCTTTCGCTCTCGTGAAAAAGGATCTGTTGAGGGGCGGTATTAAATATTGCAATTTCGTCGCATTAAAATTTCACAGAATTTTCGTCATTTTTTCCCAGAAACGTTTCCCCTTTTGCTCTCGTGAAAAAGGATATGTTGAGGGGCGGTATAAAATATTAAAATTTCGTCGCATTAAAATTTCACAGAATTTTCGTCATTTTTTCCCGGAAACGTTTCCCTTTCGCTCTCGTGAAAAAGGACCTGTAGCGGGGCGGTATAAAATATTACAATTTCATCGAATTAAAATTTCACAGAATTTTCGTCATTTTTTCCCGGGAACGTTTTCATTTCGCGCTCGTGGAAAAGGATCTGTTGAGGGGCGGTATTAAATATTACAATTTCGTCGCATTAAAATTACACAGAATTTTCGTCATTTTTTCCCAGAAACGTTTCCCCTTTCGCTCTCGTGAAAAAGGATCTGTCGAGGAAGGTATTAAATATTACAATTTCGTCGCATTAAAATTTCACAGAATTTTCGTCATTTTTTCCCAGAAACGTTTCCCCTTTCGCTCTCGTGAAAAAGGATCTGTTGAGGGGCGGTATAAAATATTACAATTTCGTCGCATTAAAATTTCACAGAATTTTTGTCATTTTTTCCGAGCAACGTTTCCCCTTTCGCTCTCGTGAAAAAGGATCTGTTGAGGGGCGGTATAAAATATTACAATTTCATCGAATTAAAATTTCACAGAATTTTCGTCATTTTTTCCCGGGAACGTTTTCATTTCGCGCTCGTGGAAAAGGATCTGTTGAGGGGCGGTATTAAATATTACAATTTCGTCGCATTAAAATTACACAGAATTTTCGTCATTTTTTCCCAGAAACGTTTCCCCTTTCGCTCTCGTGAAAAAGGATCTGTCGAGGAAGGTATTAAATATTACAATTTCGTCGCATTAAAATTTCACAGAATTTTTGTCATTTTTTCCGAGCAACGTTTCCCCTTTCGCTCTCGTGAAAAAGGATCTGTTGAGGGGCGGTATAAAATATTACAATTTCGTCGCATTAAAATTTCACAGAATTTTCGTCATTTTTTCCCAGAAACGTTTCCCTTTCGCTCTCGTGAAAAAGGGTCTGTTGAGGGGCGGTATAAAATATTACAATTTCATCGAATTAAAATTTCACAGAATTTTCGTCATTTTTTCCCGGGAACGTTTTCATTTCGCGCTCGTGGAAAAGGATCTGTTGAGGGGCGGTATAAAATATTACAATTTCATCGAATTAAAATTTCACAGAATTTTCGTCATTTTTTCCCAGAAACGTTTCCCCTTTTGCTCTCGTGAAAAAGGATATGTTGAGGGGCGGTATAAAATATTACAATTTCCTCGCATTAAAATTTCACAGAATTTTCGTCATTTTTTCCCGGAAACGTTTCGCTTTCGCTCTCGTGAAAAAGGATCTGTTCAGGGGCGGTATAAAATATTACAATTTCATCGAATTAAAATTTCACAGAATTTTCGTCATTTTTTCCCGGAAAAGTTTTAATTTGCGCTCGTGGAAAAGGATCTGTTGAGGGGCGGTATAAAATATTACAATTTCATGGAATTAAAATTTCACAGAATTTTCGTCATTTTTTCCCAGAAACGTTTCCCCTTTCGCTCTCGTGAAAAAGGATCTGTTGAGGGGCGGTATAAAATATTACAATTTCGTCGCATTAAAATTTCACAGAATTTTCGTCATTTTTTCCCGGAAACGTTTCCCTTTCGCTCTCGTGAAAAAGGATCTGTTCAGGGGCGAAATAAAATATTACAATTTCATCGAATTAAAATTTCACAGAATTTTCGTCATTTTTTCCCGGAAACGTTTCCCTTTCGCTCTCGTGAAAAAAGATCTGTAGCGGGGCGGTGTAAAATATTACAATTTCATCGAATTAAAATTTCACAGAATTTTCGTCATTTTTTCCCGGGAACGTTTTCATTTCGCGCTCGTGGAAAAGGATCTGTTGAGGGGCGGTATAAAATATTACAATTTCATCGAATTAAAATTTCACAGAATTTTCGTCATTTTTTCCCAGAAACGTTTCCCCTTTCGCTCTCGTGAAAAAGGATCTGTTGAGGGGCGGTATTAAATATTGCAATTTCGTCGCATTAAAATTTCACAGAATTTTCGTCATTTTTTCCCAGAAACGTTTCCCCTTTTGCTCTCGTGAAAAAGGATATGTTGAGGGGCGGTATAAAATATTAAAATTTCGTCGCATTAAAATTTCACAGAATTTTCGTCATTTTTTCCCGGAAACGTTTCCCTTTCGCTCTCGTGAAAAAGGACCTGTAGCGGGGCGGTATAAAATATTACAATTTCATCGAATTAAAATTTCACAGAATTTTCGTCATTTTTTCCCGGGAACGTTTTCATTTCGCGCTCGTGGAAAAGGATCTGTTGAGGGGCGGTATTAAATATTACAATTTCGTCGCATTAAAATTACACAGAATTTTCGTCATTTTTTCCCAGAAACGTTTCCCCTTTCGCTCTCGTGAAAAAGGATCTGTCGAGGAAGGTATTAAATATTACAATTTCGTCGCATTAAAATTTCACAGAATTTTCGTCATTTTTTCCCAGAAACGTTTCCCCTTTCGCTCTCGTGAAAAAGGATCTGTTGAGGGGCGGTATAAAATATTACAATTTCGTCGCATTAAAATTTCACAGAATTTTTGTCATTTTTTCCGAGCAACGTTTCCCCTTTCGCTCTCGTGAAAAAGGATCTGTTGAGGGGCGGTATAAAATATTACAATTTCATCGAATTAAAATTTCACAGAATTTTCGTCATTTTTTCCCGGGAACGTTTTCATTTCGCGCTCGTGGAAAAGGATCTGTTGAGGGGCGGTATTAAATATTACAATTTCGTCGCATTAAAATTACACAGAATTTTCGTCATTTTTTCCCAGAAACGTTTCCCCTTTCGCTCTCGTGAAAAAGGATCTGTCGAGGAAGGTATTAAATATTACAATTTCGTCGCATTAAAATTTCACAGAATTTTTGTCATTTTTTCCGAGCAACGTTTCCCCTTTCGCTCTCGTGAAAAAGGATCTGTTGAGGGGCGGTATAAAATATTACAATTTCGTCGCATTAAAATTTCACAGAATTTTCGTCATTTTTTCCCAGAAACGTTTCCCTTTCGCTCTCGTGAAAAAGGGTCTGTTGAGGGGCGGTATAAAATATTACAATTTCATCGAATTAAAATTTCACAGAATTTTCGTCATTTTTTCCCGGAAACGTTTTCATTTCGCGCTCGTGGAAAAGGATCTGTTGAGGGGCGGTATAAAATATTACAATTTCATCAAATTAAAATTTCACAGAATTTTCGTCATTTTTTCCCAGAAACGTTTCCCCTTTCGCTCTCGTGAAAAAGGATCTGTTGAGGGGCGGTATAAAATATTACAATTTCCTCGCTTTAAAATTTCACAGAATTTTCGTCATTTTTTCCCAGAAACGTTTCCCCTTTCTCTCTCGTGGAAAAGGATCTGTTGAGGGGCGGTATAAAATATTACAATTTCGTCGCATTAAAATTTCACAGAATTTTCGTCATTTTTTCCCGGAAACGTTTCCCCTTTCGCTCTCGTGAAAAAGGATCTGTTGAGGGGCGGTATTAAATATTACAATTTCCTCGCATTAAAATTTCACAGAATTTTCGTCATTTTTACCCGGAAACGTTTCCCCTTTCTCTCTCGTGAAAAAGGATCTGTTGATGGGCGGTATAAAATATTACAATTTCGTCGCATTAAAATTTCACAGAATTTTCGTCATTTTTTCCGAGCAACGTTTCCCCTTTCGCTCTCGTGAAAAAGGATCTGTTGAGGGGCGGTATAAAATGTTAAAATTTCGTCGCATTAAAATTTCACAGAATTTTCGTCATTTTTTCCCAGAAACGTTTCCCCTTTCGCTCTCGTGAAAAAGGATCTGTTGAGGGGCGGTATTAAATATTACAATTTCCTCGCATTAAAATTTCACAGAATTTTCGTCATTTTTACCCGGAAACGTTTCCCCTTTCTCTCTCGTGAAAAAGGATCTGTTGAGGGGCGGTATAAAATATTACAATTTCGTCGCTTTAAAATTTCACAGAATTTTCGTCATTTTTTCCCGGAAACGTTTCCCCTTTCGCTCTCATGAAAAAGGATCTGTTGAGGTTCGTAATTTTTTCCGAAATCATGCATTGGCCAGCGACGACTTTCATTCTTATTGTTGTATAAGCGCACTATTTGATCGACGATGTCAACTACTTATTTAATTTCGTTATTGTAGGCAACTCTTTCTGGGGTCTTTTTCACGTTTTTGTTGATAGTTACATGAGTATGAAGTGAAGTCAGAACTAGAACATTTTTGATCTTTTTTCTCTGATAAGATGTCAGCGTTATATCAGTTCCAGTTTTGAATACTATCGACGAGTATTGATCCTGTGTTCTTGTTTTTGCAGTTGGAGGTACCTCACGACGGTCTTTTTGAAGGGTCCCAACCAAGCTTGTCCTTTTCAAAAATGCACATAATCTCAGTGATATAAAATAAGCATCTGTTGTTTTGTTTCGACGTTCTCCTACATAAGGTTCGACTAATCGAATTACATGTTCATAGACAAGTTGATTTGCTGGTCTGGTGTTATGTGCCCCAGTGTAATCGAAACTGATTTTCTGTCCATTCAGAATATATTTGGAATCAACGCAGGCAAGAAGCCAGAATTTTATCCCAAATTTATCTGGCTTACTTGGGATATACTGTGTAAATGGACATCTTGCTTTTGAGGGTAGAAGTTGTTCGTCCACAGTTAGATTGGGCCCTGGTTTGTAACAAGTCGCACTGTATTCTATGAATGAAATCCATAGTGAACATGCAAGAGAAAATTGGTCAGTTTTTAATATTTCAGACGTTTCAGATTTCAGATCGAATCGCATGAATTTCAAAATTTCTTTGAAACGATGTCTTGTCATTGTTTGGGGAAAAAATAGGGGACCCCAAATCTAGACGACCACAATGAATTCAGTAGGAAGTTTTTTGCACCTCTGTCCCAGAGCTGCTCTCAGCGTCTGGGGCTGATACTCGAGATACCAATTAATACCACTCAATTATTCAACCCTTGTCCTCAGGTCGGAGTAAATTATTATTTATTTACAGCTATAACAAATAATGTATATATGAGGATGTATTTAAATTACATACTTATAAATCAGTACATATGTTTTATGCTACTACTCCTTGAGCGAGAGAGGAATGGAGAAAGCAATAGGTCAAGACTTACCCCAGACTTTCGTCATCTTCCGCTCCTTATACTTTCCTCCAAAAACCCCGGACAACCACCTCTCATCAAGACTAGTTCGTTCTGTCTCTTTCAACCAGAGTTGCCAGGTCCTTAAAAAATTTCCAGCCAAAATCCTCTTCAAAAGTAGCCAAAAAATAGCCCAATATATTTGAACTTGTGCTGTCATCTATGAAGCAACATGCGAGCTACAGTTTGACGATATTCTAGTCTGCAAAGGTGTGGTTTATAGCTTTTCTTGTTATAGTCCAACTCCCCCCCCCCCCCATTTTCCGTAAAAATATGGGGGTTTTTTTCACCGAATAAATTGATTTCTTTGAAAAGTTGCGAAAGTCAGGGCCATGGCCCCCACAAGGGGTGGGCTGACAAGGCTCCAGCCCTGGGGACCGGGACGGTTTTCACCATTTTTTTTTTTGCTTTTTCACGCTATAAATTCACCATAAAGGGGCCCGTGAAAGTGGGTTCGGGGGGGGGCCGCAAAAGATCTCAGCCTAGGGGCCCTGCTCTAGGATGTGGGGGCCATAGTCAGGGCTACACATTGTCTCTCCTGGAAAAACGGCCCAGAGATGCCTGGAGTGGAGGACGTCTTAAAAGCATCATGGGACCCCGGGCAAATTGATTTTGCTCAGCCCTCTATCCAGACTGCAAATGCCTACTTCCCAATTCCCATGCTTAATCTCGCAAATCTTAACCATATCTCATGATCCCCCGCCACTCTTCATTCAAAGCCTCCGTGACAGCCCGGGTTGGCCAATGCGTCAAGACGACACTGCCTCAAATTGTGCATAGGTACCTACGAAATTCGGTACAATGATTTTAAAAATTAGGTATGGGCTTTAAATCCCAGACCAGATTTTTCACGGTCTAGTAAACAAAAAATTTAAGAAGAGGGTTCTCTTCTTGTCTACTTTTCTGGGTTCGTTTTAAGAGCATCCTGGCCGCGAGAGCCAAGTGATTTTTCTGATTCCCTACATGGAAAATCCCCGAAAAATACAACCACCTCTCGTTTTTCTTAGGCCCCTCTTCTCTTGAGGCCCCCGGGCCATGCCCTGGTGGGCCCATGCATTAAGACAGAACTGGTTCCTGGGCTTGAGCCCTGTCAGCTCCACGCTTGTTGAGGCTACGGTTTCTTTCACAGGCTTCTGTGGTCTAGATACCGTGTTTCCCAACCGTCGGGTCAGAGCAACACCTTCTATAGCAGAAGGCCTCCGTTCGAAGCTCGTGACGTCACTGAAGTCTCCCATTTCCCTTAAGGCGACTGCCCTATTGTAGTGGCTATAATTTCTCTTATAGTCATTGGATATACAACATACTACTTCCCTTATACTACATTGGATATATGATAACCGACCGGCCGCGGTGTCATAAAGGTTGAAAACCACTATCTAGAGCCTAGGACAACGGTCCCTTCAACTATTGGGTGGCAAAGGCATTGTGGTAGAAATTTCTGGCTTTCCATAGTTGGGTGAGATGCCTCCCCTCCATCCCTTCTGCCTTGTCAGGAAGAAAACACAATATGAGGTGGGGACTGAAGTGAAACAGAAAAACTGCTTTGCTCGCAAGCAAAGAAAAATAGGGAGAAATTCGCCATGAACACAATTTTGGAAAATCCGCCCAAAAAACCGCCACCCGCCAAAGCCAAAAATTTCCAGCCTAACCGTTTTCAAACCAGCCCAATTTGGCGGGAAAACCGCCAATCTGGCAACTCTGCTTTCAACCACCTTCTCTCGTCCTTCTTCCTCCTGTTTCCCTCTCATTGGTTCCGTCTCCTAAACGTCACACCCCCTCCCCTTTGGGTCCCAGACTAGAATCCCGTAGCCGGTCAATTTGTCGCACTCAACTTGTCGCGCTCAACTCGTCGCGCCTCAATTTGTCGTGGTACAAATTCGTCGCAGTGCCAATTCGTCGCGGTACAAGTTTGTCGCAGTGCCAATTCGGCGCAATACAAATTTGTCGCAGTATCAATTCTTCGCAATACAAATTTGTCGCAGCTCCAATTCGTCGTGATACAAATTTGTCGCAGTGTCAATTCATCGGAATACAAATTTGTCGCAGTGTCAATTCGTCGCGGTACAAATTTGTCGCAGCTCCAATTCGTAGCTGTACAAGTTTTCCGCCATGTCAATTCGTCGTGACGTCAATTTATATATTACAGCGCAGAATCAATTCGTCGAACCGTCGATTCTTCACTGTACATATTCCACGCGAGCTTGTATGTAGGTTTTTGTCTTACACGTGAAATAAAAACATGAACAAAAGTGTACACGCAGTTAACTGAAAATAATTAATTTTTGTCAATGCAGAAAGGTCATCGAAATTAAAATTGCAATATCAATTACATTTAAAAATTTAACTGGATATAAAAGTTTAATTATATTTGAAAATTCGGCTATAAAAATTTGAAATGTTAAATAATTGATTTTTGCTGTGATAAAATTTCAATATCATGTGGAAAAATTTCGGATATTCCCCAAATTACAGTGAGCCTATCTTTAACGGTAAATTTCTATCTGCCCCATGGGCTCGCGAGTTTCTCTCGCCTCCCCCCCCCCTTCAAGATTCACCAACATATACCATTACAGCATAGCTGCCAAGTCTCCCGAATTTTTCGGGAATCTCCCGAATTTTAGCTTCATCGCTCGACCTCCCGAAAAGTTCTTAAATCTCCCGAATTTTTATGAAAATCACAAAAATCCCTAATTGTCCCTAAAAATTTCCTACTTCATTAAAAAAAAATCCCCGCTTATGAAAACAATCCCTAAGGAATTTCTTGTGGGGCATGAAGCCTCTTTTTTTTTCCCTTTCGAAATGACGTCACACGTCGTAAATGGGGAAATTCCCTTTTTAAGGAAGTTTTACAAACCCTCTGATGGTAACAAGAAAGTTGTTTGTCTTATCGTGCAGGGAAATGGCTTAGCAGCCAATAGTCCTGGATAATAATTGAAGATTCTAGTGACGCGCATGTGGTCAAAATTTCTTTTGTTTAAGTTACGTACGTGCGATATAACAAAGCATGAATAATGATAAGCAAAAACATATTTAATCAATTTTAAAGATACTTATTCCGATGAATTTCCTTTCATCAAACGTTCCAGAAGAGGGCCGACTTTTCCTTTTTGTACAAGTTGTGTTACGGACATAAACATCGGTCATGGAAAGACTGCCATCATCACTCGTGAAGTGAAAAAAAACATCAAGCAAGTGTCACAAAAAGTCAGTGTTCTTCAAAAATTGACGGTGTTTTCCTTCATCTTCCGATGATTTTGGAGTCATTCGCGCAGAACGTTTGTTCACAGCGTTTCTGATTGAACACAATATTGATTATTACATCATTGAAGTTTTTACCTCCAATTTCACTTGTTTTTTGAGTAGGAATTTTATTCCCAAGGGTTTAACTTCCATGTGTGTGAAATGCTTATTTTAATTTGACTTCAGTAGGGATTTTATTCCCTACGCTTTAACTTTTATGTTTGGAAAATCCCTATTTTATTTGGAAAAATCCCTATTGTATTTATTAGGGAGTAGTTTTAGCATAAAATACGGGTTTGCGCGAAAATCTCCCGAATTTTCATTTTCAAAAGTTGGCAGCTATGCATTACAGTATCTCCATAAGAACCTGAAATATTTAATTAATTAATAATTCAATTAAATTAATATTTAATTTTCACCGTATAAGCCGCACTTCCCGCTTTTGTTGAGATTTCTACTTCTCACAACGAAGGGAGTTGGGCGCAGTTCAAGGATGGAAATGTACAGTGCTTATGAATGACGATTCGATGAAGTTTTTGTAATGCCCACAGGATGAGCACCGACAAAGGCAATGTAATCACCAATAAGAAAGATGATTATGGGTCAGTCGCATAGATACAATATAACCATTAATCTTATGTTTATAATCAGTCGCATATCTTTGGCTGGCTTGTTTGAATATTTTCACAAAGTTTTCTTTAGCGTCTAAGCTTTTGGTACAAGATTGGTGTGCTTGGTCTACATATTTCTGTTGGCATAAACATGGAATATTGCAAAACCGAACGTGGAAATGATATGTTGGTTTACGTGTGTGTTTAAAAGTTTTTCCCCCCCCCATAATTCATGTTCCGAAATTATAAAAACTTTTAATGCAATTCAAAATGAATTAGACTATTATAAATTGTCTTTATTTGAGTTTTTTGTTGTATCTTAAAGAGAGATACAGGTTATACGGATGACAAAAAATAATGTAGTACTTTTTAAAATTAAATTGTTTGAATTCAATTTAAATTGCAATAAATTGAAATCTTCTACTTATCTTAAAAAAAATTATGGTAGTTCATAATACCATCACGTATTATTCTATAAATCATCATCGGGTTTTTACTGCGATATTCACGTATATAAGTGTAAATAAAATGATACTCAAAGCACTGAAAATAAATAAAGGTTTAGATATTGTGGAGTGTTTATATGTACGATACAAATTGTTTTTAAAATTAAACTTATCTTAATAAATGTAGGCTATAATCAGAGGCAGATTTATAGTTTTCCCACCTGTGGGCTATTCAAACCTTGCCTGCCTTCTTCCTTTCTAATTCATGTTCTTGATCACCAATTACTTAATTTTGGCCACGCCCTTTCACTTGAACTTGTCATTTTGGGATAAAGCCCGCATACCCCCTCCCCACCTAGGAAATATACCTCTGAATATAATAATCTTACATTGTCTGTTAATGTTCATTCACTTGTATTGTAAGAAGAAATTTTTACTAATCGTTAACTGAAGCCGTAGACCAAGAACACCAGCCTTGTATCAAAAGCTTAGACGCTAATGAAAATTATGTGAAAATATTCAAACAAGCCAGCCAAAGATATGCGACTGATTATAAACATAAGATTAATGGTTATATTGTATCTATGCGACTGACCCATAGTCATCTTTCTTATTGGTGATTACATTGCCTTTGTCGGTGCTCATCCTGTGGGCATTACAAAAACTTCATCGAATCGTCATTCATAAGCACTGTACATTTCCATCCTTGAACTGCGCCCAACTCCCTTCGTTGTGAGAAGTAGAAATCTCAACAAAAGCGGGAAGTGCGGCTTATACGGTGAAAATTAAATATTAATTTAATTGAATTATTAATTAATTAAATATTTCAGGTTCTTATGGAGATACTGTAATGGGGCAGATAGAAATTTACCGTTAAAGATAGGCTCACTGTAATTTGGGGAATATCATACAAACTGAAATTTTTCCACATGATATTGAAATTTCAACAAAAATCAATTATTTAACATTTCAAATTTTTATAACCGAATTTTCAAATATAATTAAACTTTTATATCCAGTTAAATTTTTAAATGTAATTGATGTTGTAATTTTAATTTCGAGTGTCATGTACATGAAGAATAATGATCTAATTAAAAGTATGATTTCATTCTTTTCACTCGAGAGTTGTTCTTTAGAGTTGAAAAGAAATCAAAAATCGATTGACATTTGTAGTGGTGTCAGAGACAGAGGTGCTGTTGGTGCCCAGGGTACTTTATGGAATGGGTATGAGCACCCAGAGAAATGATTCAGAAATCAAAATTTCCTACTTCAAGATCAAGACAAGAACCCACAAGTACCAAACACTTCCGGCATGCTTGGCCAGTCAAAGGTGCCGACATGAAGGAAACATTGAGGAGGTGGGGGGGGGGGCTGAAAATCGCCATTCATTCCGTTTATAAAGGACTCAAACCCGTACTCAGGGACTCAAATCCCGACAAAAAGTGGGAAATGCGGCTTATACGGTGGAAATTAAAATTTAAAAATTTATTTGATCTCAATTTTTTATTTGGGTGAGCTCTTCAACATCCCTCACTGCGAGAAATGGAAATCCCGACAGAGATACGGCTTATATGGTAAAAATTAAATTTTAAAAATTTAATGAATTCAATGAATACTTTCCTGCATTTATTAAAAATATATGGGCAGGGGGAACATTTCCAATAAATGAGAAAAAAAATTAGTTCCATTTTTTACGCCTAAAGCACCTACCCTATTTATAAGATCACAACAAACATATGAATTTTAAACCAATTCAAATTTGTCGCGATGAAATGAGTTTGCGACAAATTTGTACCGCGATGAAATGAGCCTGCGACAAATTTGTACTGCGACGAAATAAGCCTGCGACAAATTTGTACCGCGACGAAATGAGCCTGCGACAAATTTGTAACGCGACGAAATGAGCCTGCGACAAATTTGTACCGCGACGAGTTTGTAGCACGACGAATTGACGCTGCGACAAGTTGAGCGCGACAAATTGACCTAGACCCCTAGAATCCCTTACTGGAATCTCGCTGCTGCCCCGATGTCTACATACCAATGATAAATCCCTCTGCCACTCCTTCTCAAGGTACCACTGCCCAAAGGGCAGGGTCAATTCTGAGAATCTGCAAAAAGCGTTGGAGGTAACACCTGTGCATATAGGTGCCTCACCTATTTCTATACACGATATCTGAATAAAAGTCCAACCCAGTTCCCAGACTGTCTGGCGTCGTAAATAAAATTATATTCTAAAAGGCTTCATTAAAATTTAACTACAAATTAATGTAACAAGTTAGCGAGTAGCTTGTTACACCTCTTGCATACATAATGGATATCGTTGCATCCAGTTCAAGCAAAGAAACTGACCAAGAAGTTCCATTCAGACGACGATGGGCTTCAGCTTCTGTATATGTCGAATCATTTTGTCGCAGAAAATAAGGCGTCACGAACCCAGAACACTTTCATTTATGTTTTTTGAACGCATAAAATGTGGGGCCTTGATTTTCTCTCAATATATTTTGCGATCCTCGACATCCTAAAGTTGAGAAAGGTTCTATGATTTTCGGTATGCTCCCATCTGCTGCAGTTTCTTAGATCATTTCTGTGGCTTCAACGAGTTATAATGAGTCACACCACGGTCATTTTCTGCACACGAGATCTAATTAGACCGGGACCTACAATTTATTGCCGATTCCGAACGGCAAGCTTGTTTCTATGCTCATCGGGAAGTTGGTGCACTAACTCCTCAATGGGGGACTTCCTGCGGTAGCAATTTTTTCTGCGGTCAAGTCGCCGTGTCTGTTGTACCCCTGTGTCAGGAAAGTTTTCTGACAAAGACGAACCGGGTATCGAACTCGCGACACCTCTAATACAAATACAACGCCACAACAGGCAAATTGCCCAACGAGGTGGCTGAGTTAAGAACATCATGGATCCCCGAGCCATTTTTTGGAGGCCCTACCTACTACTACTACACCACACATGCACCCCGCCCACACCCCTCCCCCCGCGGAACCCCCCAACGAATCGGTATATGCGGGAATGTGCGTGTACGTGTAGTGAAACCTGACGTGAAGTTTTGTTGTTTCACTGTAATGCTTGTTATGTGAAGTGCTGCCATCTGCCACCAGTTTTTCTAACTATGAGTGAAGTGTTATGATTGAATGATTTATCGTTGTAGGACTGTTGCTCTCTGTGGCGAAACTTTTTAACGGGGAGATCGGCTCGCATTTGCGCCTTGATGTTGGGAACCACAGAAAACCAACTTCAGCCGACCACCACTGTGGGGTTCGAACCCGGATCCTCGCATCGCGAGTCCGTCACTATAACCACTCGACCACCACAGCGGCAAAAAGAAAAAACAAATGCAAATCTAAACATCCTTTGGTACTTTAGGCGAGTATCTTATCGACCTGGGCTACCGCGCCCGAGAAATAATTTTATATTGATTTAAATCTTCGTCATCAGAACCGCTACTTTCTTCACTACAGTTCGACATAGGGTAGATCTATGCTCTTCTGCACTTTCATCGTAACTGCTTCCAGAGTTTCTCTCATCTAATCTTTGCATCTCCTGGAGTATTTCTTCAGTAAATATACGTTTTCTCGTCATTTTAAACCAATATTTCCCAAAGTGGGCAATATCGCCTCCTGGTGGGCGATAGAAAGGGCCAAGGGGGCGATAGAAGCCACGGGTATAACAGAGGATCCTATGGGTTCGCTTGAGTTGTGGGGGGGGGGGAAGAGGGAAAAATTTATCTGAAAAAGGGGGCGATGGAACAAAAAGTTTGGGAAACTATGTTCTAAACTAACTGTTTGAAAAGATCACATGCACTCAAATTTTCTACGTCCCAGAATAAACAATTTAACGGATAATATGGCAAGAATGCTTGACAAAAACCAAAAATGGCACACCTGCTGACGACACTTGCAGATAAAAATGAGAGGAAAAGAAAGGTCACACACAAGGTCAAATGCAAAAAAGACTTTCCGAAGGATTATAACCTACTTAGAAATCAATTGTGACGACGATAGTAGTATTTACCGTATAATGTGCTAGAATATAAGGAAGGGTCACTATGACCCCTTTCGGTCTTTCTAGGTATATCCGCTCGTAGCTTCGTTGTTAAAAAAGACAACGAAAGAAAGCTTTGATATATAATAAGAACATGCTAATTCAGGAAAAGTCCAGAAATTCTAGGTGGTTCGGTTTATTCTTAGCAGAGATATGTAAGCTTAAATAGCGTGCCGGGTCAAAAAAAACCCCGTCCCGTCTTTCTGCTGTTAATATTTCATCATTGATAAATGGAACTTGCAAATGCGGATTATGCGATATCATTTTGTCTTAAAGTAACCGAAATTTTCATCTACGGATTTATGGGTTAGGGGTGAAAAGCGGACGAGACATATGCGGACATGTCGGAAATCGTGACATATGCGGACATTTTATGTTTACCAATAATCAAACGTTACTGGCGAGTAATTCTGGCGAATTTTAAGGTACGTTCTCTGGTCGCGATCGGGTCAAAATCGGACATTTTATGTTTACCAATAATTTAACACTTATTGGCGAATGATTCTGGCGATTTTTCGAACTACATTTTCTAAATGTGTTTAATGGGGGGGGGGAATAAATTCTTGGAAAATTTGAAGAAGAATCAATATATGTCGGCTGCCGACCCCATGGGAGATTGTACTATGAAGAAGAATAAATTGACTGAGAGCTGGGAGGATTAGAGTCAATTGTCGCCTTGTTTTCGTCTGAGAAACGTCGTTTTCTGACATTGCCGTCCGTACCTTCAAATACGACTCTTATCCAGCCCATGGATAAAAAAGTAGTTTTAAAACTTTGAGAGAAGGTTTAAATCAAAGGACTTTTAAGAAGGTGTTTTGCAATAATCTCTGTCTCAGAATTAACAATCGCTGACTTCTGCAAACGTAATTTAATACACTAATACACTACATTCCTCATAATTTTTATCCATGAAGCTTTGCAGCAAGTGGCTTACACAGGGACGCCGTTATCAGACACGGGGCCATCTCAAAAATTTCGAGGCATCAAAAATGTTTAGGACACCCTTAGCCCCGATTTTATATATTTTGTAGGGAGGGGGGATCATCAGCTATTATTTCAGAATATGCAGGAATGCTGAGAAATATCCTAACAAAAAATTTTAAATACGCAATAAAATGTAAATAAAAAAAATTAATGATAATTCAGTACTTAAAGGTAATTTTAAAGTAATGAGAGGAAACAATATTCCAGAAACTGATGAAAATTTTAGAATTGAGGAATTAAAAATAACTGTAAGAAATGGATCCAACACCAATGAAAATTCAGAATTAATTAGAAAAATAATAACAGAATTGATTTTTTTTAGAATGAAAGGAAGAAAAAATTCTAGAATTGATGAAAAATCGGAATTAATGCAAGAAATAATTTAAGAATTGTTGTAAGCCTCCAATAAGTTACCGTGAGTGCGGGGCCCGGTGCAACCGCACCTGCCGCACACCTCTAAGGGCGGCTTTAGACTTACAGAACCATGAATTCCGTTTGGGACGCATTGTAGTGATTGCTTTTCAGGCAGAAATTTCGAGTGCTTTGACACGTAGACTGCTCGACACTAATTTCATTGCTAAAAACTTTTTAGTGATTTCAGGGTAATTTTGAGTGCTCATTCCGTGTGTGAATCTGGCATTATTTTTTTTCAAACGCTCTAATTTTTAACATAAAGTGAAAACTAAATTTCAGTAGTACTACATAAGCAGCACACAAATCGCATTTAAATCTGCGAGTGGAGTTTACATCACTAGAAAGCTTGAATCAATGGAATGAATCAATTTAATCATGAAAAGTAATCAATACATAAATCGGAAGATAAGTCAATACTGACGGGCCGGACTTGTGCAAGTGTGAAGGTTGGCCGCAACCGGGCGTTAAATGTTAGAGCCGCAAAAACGTGATGAATGAAAATACTTTGATTTGCATTTTAACTTAAAAACTTCGTTTTCAACAAAGCGAATGCATTTAAACCTCGCTACAACGATACTCAATATGACGATAAATTACTCTACAACGATATTTTTTCAAGCCTTGTTTGAAAATGCCTATACTCTAATGATAAACTGTTACCTCTCGACTTAACGATATATAATCCCTACATAATCTACAACGACATTTTTTCTTGGTCTGCAGAGTCGTTGTATCCAGGTTTCGCTGTAGCTTAAAATTTTGTCTAAAACCTTTAAAATTCAGACATCGAACCCTATTCCTCTTGCCTAAGGTTTTCACAAAACCCCTTCCTCCAAGTCAAGTAAAGGATGGAGGTGGATCTAGTGCTCCGGACGATGGGTTGCTAAATTCTTCTTTTAAAATTTAAAAAATTACACGAGGCAGACATACTCGCCCGGCTGAAAGAGTATGAAGTTGAGGTCCTGGATAGGTAATCGGTTCGATTTCTCCGACAGCTCTCAAACCTTTAAATGTCTGGAAGCAGCGGGCAATATCGTTTAAATTTATTGTCGAATAATTTTTTTCTATTACCATGAAATAGTAGTTTGATGTTCATTCTGCCTATGTAAACCTGGCGTGCTCCAGGGTGTTCATGGTTACTCAGGGATTAGGAAACTCCGTTTTCGAGGGCCACAAAATGCTTAAGCCCGTCCTTGATAATAAAATAATGCGTATTTATAAATCAATAAATGCACATCTTTAAAAACACTCCATTCAATTATCAGATTTCAATATGCAGGCAATGCACGTCACACGAAATTTGTGGTACATTTATGTTCAGAATAAAAGTAAAACAATATATATGTATAATATACATTATACATATCGTGTATACATTTATATATCGTATAATATATTGAATGAAAATAAGGGAATATATTTAGGATATCAGAATAGATCAATGCAGTAATGATATGCTCTATAATGTTGCATTTTGTCCACTAACATGAACACAAAATGATATTAAATTAATTCAAGGAGAAGCACTTTTATGATTTTCTGTTATGGGTTTTGAATGTCTTTCATAGGAGGCTTCGGTAGAGTAATCAGCCATCATACGCGAGGCTCGAGCTTGCCTTGATACTTCTGTTCCATTACTTTCATATCTTGATGAAACCGCCTCTCTCGTCATTAAAATGACTCAGATTGTCTGTGAAATTGGACCAAGTAACTAAGAAGAAAATGCGCCTTTGTGCTCATATTAACAGTCTATTTTTCAAACGTTTGAAAATTTTTAAATTCAAATTACAAATTAATCGTATTTTACTGCAATTCTTCATCGTTCTCTGCTTTGTAATCATTCAAAAAATTCTCAACAACCGATACTTAACATGATCAAACTGAAGATTTAATATCCGTCAAAAATGATGAAAATTTCGAATCTTTAAGAAATTTATGAATTTGAGAACCATCGAAAATCCCTGCTCACAGCTTTTCATTGTTCAGTCCAGGAAACGTTTTACAAATTAATTGGAAGCACTCGCCACTTTATTTATTGAGTACCTTTATCGAATTGTTTCACTATGCCGAGATTTATATGAAGTGTTGGGAGATGTATTTCGTCTATGAGAACCGCTGGCTCTCTGAAAATATTTTCTTTGTTGTCCCAGTGAGAGGTTCATCAGCTCAAGATCATGACAAAGAACGAATGTCTGATGATTTATACGTAAATTTTGCTCATAAAATTTCGAAATTTCGCAAAAATAAAATTTTCTAAATTAGAGATTTTACATTTATTCGCAAAAATGAACAAAACTACGATATATTTTTCTTTCAGGTTTCATTTTGAAGCGAAGTAATAAAATACTTAATTAAAAGCTAATATTTCAGTAGTCTCTCCATATCTCCTTCTTTGATAGTACTTCCCTCTGTGAATAGTAACGGCGTTGTAGGTACATAATACAATTCGATCCTCGGTTTACGAAGTTAATTCGTTTCTGAGGTAGGTTGGCAAACCGAAACACATTTGCCCATAGGAAATAATGTAAAAATAAATTCATTCGTTTCTAAGACCTCGAAAAGTGTAAATTTTTACACTTTCTCACGCTCAAGTGAATAACTCGAAACCTATTGAAATAATCATACTGACACTAAAAACACTTTTTTCCAGAGAAAATCCAGACTTTACGAGAAAACGGGCATGTATGCTATACCAGGGCAGAGCCGTACCCATGTCTAGTCTAATTAATTTCATCTATTAATCTCAGTGTCAAAGCTCTCGAAATTTCTGCCTGCAAAGCAATCTGGCTACAATGCGTTCCAAACCGAATTCATGATTTGGTTTTATAAGTCACTTGCTGCCAAACTTCATCAATAAGCTCTACGAGCAATGTGGGACATTAAAATGTTTCTAGAAATCAGATAGTAGTAATTATATATGTGTCAGAGGTTATTGCAAAACGTGTTTCAAAAATTTCTTTGATGTAAACCGTCCCAAAATTTGAAATGACAAGCTGATCTATGAGCTGGATAAAAGGTGTCGAATTCGGAGGAATGCATTTGAAAAAATCGAAATGCGGCCGTAGACACTTCAATTTCTCCATTATCATTTCGAATTTAGTCAAATATTTTCCTGCTTGCGTGTTCGTAAACCGAATCAATTTTTGTTGTTGGTAAACCAACAAATCACTATTCGTCCCATCCTTAATAAGACAGTAATAGAATTTCAATTCTGAATCAATTAAGCATGAAGATCGCATGTATCTACTTGATATCTATCATTTCGATTCATTATGCTCAACTCAAAGATTTTTTAGTAGACCACCTATTATATGCAAATGCATAAATATTAAATAATACAGTGGATCCCGCTTATAACGTTTTCCACAAAACTGTCATGGAAAACGTTGTAAGCGAGAACTGCTTTAAATGGGAAATCTTAATGACAATTACAGTCGATCCCGCTTATATAGTTTTCCCGCTTAGTACGACTTATTCTGGTGTTTACAACTCGCTAATTCGCTCTTAGATTTTCCATTTAAAGCATTTCCCCGCCTACAATGTTTTTGTGACAGGTTTTTGAAAAAAATGTTATAAGCGGGATCCACTGTACTTAGAGTTGAGACCACAGAAATAAGTCGTACTAAGCGGGAACGTTAAAAACGGGATTGACTGTAATCGGAATAAGTGTGTGTGTGTGTACACAGTTTTAGATCACTTCATTAGAATAAAATCTTTTTTTAATGTTTCTGTCGAACTAGTTCACATGTTTTCTATATTATCATATTTCTATCCACGTGTGACATCTGAGTTGCCGTGATTTTTATTGATTAAATTTAGTTCAGTTGATGTAGTTATTTTTCTTTTCCCACGATATATCTTGCATGTACGATCAATCGATATCGTTTATGTATATGATCGTATAAGTGCTCATTAATTTATGTATGATTTTAATAATTTTCCCTCTTATGAAACAATCAACTTCCTTTGGTTTGACAATGCCGTAGTCCACGCACTGTGCTGACAATACTCAGGCGAGATTAGTTGTAGAGACCCTTCCTAGGATAGAAATCCCTCGGGATAAGGACTTATGATCACCTCCGCGCCGAGCCCGGTAATAATAATGACAATAGTTCTACTGAAGCTATATATTTATTATTATAGTGTTGGTTATGTCGGCGTTTTTTTTTTACGTGTAGCAATCCATCACTTGTCAGTGGTTCAAAGAGGACGGGTTTTTTTTAAACTTGTTCTGGCGACTGGTAGACGACTCACGTCTTTCATTGTTCAAATTTCATCAAAAGTTTTCTGCATGTCTTTATAATGTCCATCAAAGAGAAAATCGCCACTTAGCAGCTTGGTGGAAAAATTAGGGATAAACCGCCAACATCGCTGGCTCGGCAAAATTTGTCCGATTTTGACCCGGTTTCTTGTTGTATCCATTTTGTCGCCATTTAACAGGTTGGAGAAACAAATGGGAGATACAGTGCCAACATTGAGGGCGCGGCAAAATTTGTCCGATTTTGACCCTATTTCCATGTTGTCCGCATATGTCGCGTCTGATTTTGACTCGCTACCTATATAGGCTAATAATTCCGAGAAAAAAAAACCCATGCGCCAATTTGTGTGAAGAACACAAACACGCATAGGAATGGGCAGCCAGATGTATTGGAAATGTTTCCCTGAGGAGGGGCGCGAGAACTTTCTTCAAATTTTGTCATAGATACCGTCCTCCAAGGACGTAGCGGGGGAGGGGGGTCCCCCTCCCGAAATGGGAGAAAATGTCTGAAATAGAGGGGAAAGATGACCTATCCATATATTGTTCTACCACTTTGGTCCCCCTCCAAACGAAATTTCTGGAAACGGGGCTGCCGCCATCTATGCTTAGGCCGGTCATTGTATCCTTCATCAAGGCTCAACTTGTATCAGACAGTATTTCTTGGTAAGTACCATAGTTCATTAACAGTTTCTCTAATTTTGGGGGCATTTCGCGAATACGTTAAAGGCTTACACAGATATTCTTGAGGCCAAAAGCTTTTATGACAAACATTGTTTGAAACAAGAATTGTTATCGAAATCCAAAGTACAGTAGGACCTCGATTATCCGAGGGTGGATTATCCGGAGTTCAAAAATTACAAAACTACGGAAGGTGAAACTATGGAACTATGAAAAGAGAGCCGAGCATGAAATTATTGCTCAGACAACTCAAGTAGTTGGGGTAATATTTATTCGGTGATGGTGATTAGAAGAATGGGAACAGAATATTATTATTGAAGTTATTATTATGAATATAATAATGATCAGTTAGATCAGTGTTTCCCAAAGTGATCAATAGCGACCCTTGGGGGGCGATGAGAGAAAAAAATTTTCAGAAGGTGGGGATGGAACAAAAAGTTTGGGAAACAGTGGAGTGTTACCAACCTCCTTCTCATGTCGAAAGGCACACTGCAGTGAAATAGGAAATTCTTTTTGTCATCCTGTGATTTTCCAATCTAGCAATCACATGCAGAGAATGTTTTGTGCCAATATCGATTTTCTAGTCGCCATGATGGCCTGGAGTCTGGGATTTGTCAAGCTTTGGCGTATAGGGACAGAGTTCGTATCCCCCTAGAAAATCCTTGGGAAAAAGTTCATTTTCAAGTCTTTAAAAGTCCTTAAAAAATCGTAGCAGTCCTTGAAAACATTATAATCATTTTCAAGTGCTTTTAAGAGTGCTTTTAAGAGAGTGAATTTTTTTTTACGTGAATTTCTTCCATCAATTTTTGTCTTACCCTCCCCCTAAACTATATTCTGCTGAGATGAAAACGAGTGGAACAATAACTATGAATTACGGCAGTGTTTCCTCAAAGTGTGCGCCGTGGCTCCTGGGGCGTATCTATTTTGTCAAGGGCATGGCCCCCACATCCTGGAGCCGAACCCCCAGGCCAGGATTTTATGCGGGCCCCCGATCAGATTTTCACGGGCCTCCTTTATGATGAATTTACAACGTGAAAAAACAAAAAAGGTAAAAAATCGTCCCGGGCCCCAGGGCTGGAGCCTTGTGAACCCACCCCTTGTGGGGGCCATAGTCAGGGGCAAGGCTGTAACTAGGATTTTTGCTGCCCCCACCATTTTAAAATTCGATAATGTTTAAATAGTGTTCTTTGTTTCCACCTGAAATTTTCAACCCCTTAAATTTTGCCGCTCGAGGCAGTTGTCCCCTCTGTTCCCCTCCCCCTCCCCCTCCAGTCTTTCCTTGGTCAGGGGCGTCGCGACAAGCTGGAGATATTGATTTGTATGCTTATTTTTTTATTTTTTGAAGTGGTTTTTTTATAAGTAAAAGTTTCTACCAAACTATTCTTGGGAGCAGCAAATGAACCATGAATTGGGCAAGACTGGGCCGCTGGTAACAAAATGCGGAGAACCACTGAGTTACAGGACAATGTTCAAAACAGAATATCATTTGATAATTTTTGTCGCACCACGGTCATTTTCTGCACACGAGGGCTAATTTAGACCGGAGCGTACAATTTATTGCCGATTTTGAACAGCAGGCTTGTTTTTTATACTAATCGAGAGGTTGGTGCGCTAACCCCTCGATGGGGGACTCCCTATGGTAGCAATTTTTTCTGCTGTCTTGTCACCATTTTTGTTGTACCCCTGTGTCAGGAAAAATTTCTGATAAGGACTAACCGGGTATCGAACTCGCCACACTCTAAACATCCTTTGGTGCTTCAGGCGAGTATCTTATCGACCTGGGCTAACGCGCCAATATATGATCACGCATACCTGAGGTATTTCTCAACTTTGAAAGGTGTTGCTAAAATCCGACAGAAAAACACTGCACTTAAGGTCTTGCTGCGGAATTTTTTCAAACTTAAATTTATGAATGACAGTTTCATACAGGGCCGCAACTAGATGCATTGTCGGCCGGGACAAGCACAGGCACTTTTACGCCCCCTTTTTAATGTTGAAGGAGAGATTAAAGGGTGAAATTGGCGCACCCTCTAGTCCAGCGCTACTAGACCCCACTGCTCTCCACTAGTTGCGGCCCTGCTAAAATTTTCTACATTTTTCTTAAAACTCTTCTAGATTGTTCTGCAGTAGTACTAATTCTTCTGCGCGTACGTCGCAGATTTCGGCATATTCTACTTTGGGGATTGTATAAGAAACATTAGAATTAAGTATCATTGTAAATAATTGTCGAAAATTTATTTTATTGTAGTAATATACTAGGGAAGCAACGATAACTATACCCAAAATGAGAAGCGAACAACAGCTAGACGCGTTTTGGAACTGTATAAAGTTCCTTCAGTTGCAAAGAAAAATATAAATATTTAGGATAAACATCATTTTTCGACTCTGTCTTGAACAGCGTGTAACTCCCGCTATAAGGAGTGTTTATCTTTTAATTTTTCTTTGCTACTGAAAGAAGGACCTTCATACGCGTCTAGCTGTTGTTCGCTTCTCATTTTGGGTATAGTTACGTTGTTTCCCTAGTAACCTTTTAGTGTCTCACTTAAAAGGTGTTTCATTTCTATTTACTTTAGTATTTTCGAAAGAATTCATAGTTATTGTAAGTAACATCAGAATTCAGTATTATCTATATACAGGGTGTCCTGTAAGTGCTAATACGGCCTTCATCTCATCAACCATCCATCGTAGAGGAACGATTCTAATTCGAAAAATGCTCGAAAGGCGTTTTATTACCCTGTACCAGTTTTGAGAGTTAAAATACAGTGTGTCACAAAATAAATAATCTGAATTTTTGTACTATCCCCTGTCCTATAACTTCCAATTAGAAAGTTGTTGCCCTGTCTCTCCTGATGCCAAAAACAAATTCCATGTTTTCTTAGTGCAATATTCACAGAGATATTCAAATTCAAAACTCGGAGGAAACTTTGGGAAGAACAGCGTTAAATGCGGAAAAACCCTTTTACCCGCATTTAACGTTCTTTCTGAAAAAACTGATTTTTTTCAAAAGAGCTGAGCTCAATGCTTTGTTGACTTTTTGCTTTTATATAGAAACCGAACAACAAAACACATTTTTTTTATTTTAAATCTTTATCAAAACTGGGTAATTTCGAACGAACTGCCTATTTTCAAATCTTTATTCAAAACTGATCAAAAACATCATAAGAGTGTTTGGGATTTAAGAAACAGTAATGCATGTCAATCTTAGCACGGTGTTTTAAGTAATTTTTTTGTAATAAAATTTTTCTTGATTTTAATTTTATGAAATATGATTTTAAATTACAAGTTTTACATAGTTTTTGATTTCGAGATTTCTGTAGGGGTATTTTTACGGAAGGGGAGGGGTTTCATTTTCAATAAGGGTTCAGTTATACGATTTTTGCATTTATACGACGCTTTGACCCGCTGTTTCGGCGGCATGATTGAAACCTCGTTTATACGGCGCGTCGTATAAATGAGGTTTTGTTGTATAGGACCTGAGCCCCCCCCCCCCCCATCATTTTCAATAACTTTACGCCTATGGTGCGAGGTAGTATCTTCAAGTGACGAAAGTGATTTTGAACCAGTTTACCACAAGAAAATTCGCGTATTGTCAGACTACGAAGGATAATGGTTATACATTTTGAACAGTTTTGTATGCGTAAAATAAGTACATATGTAAATGAAATATTTAAAAATGTTCGCATGTGTATTTTCTAAATCAGATTCCAAACGGTTTGGCGAGATTCCAAGTAGCTGCCCAGCCTCGTGTCTTGATTTCGTTTAAAAAAACAATTTCTTAAGATTTTGAGTTATTTTCTACGTGAGACTTTTTCCAGACCAGACCAGACTCAAAATTTCACGATGGTGACTGGCCCTTAAAGCGGGCCATTACCCAACATAAAGGCTGGGGCCCCTTGCGGACCCCCGGTGAAGAGAAGGACAAGTGAGTAATGTATGTGTAGTTGTGAAAGTGCATGTAAGCGAAGGGAAAATTTGGGAATAAATCCTCTTTTCAAAAATCAATGGTCACTAAATGGTCTGTCGATTATTAATTTTGAAATTAAAAATTTAGCGTCGGTAAAATGCCACCACTGCCTTACGTTATTAGTATTATTATTATTAGCTTCGCTTGTGAAGAAGCCCGGTCGGGCGACGCTTTGATGTCGTCCTTGGCGTCTCTCATTGGTTGAAACGCTAACTCAGTTCCCTATTGGCTGGAACCTGTAAGATACATATTTCATACACAAAAATAAATGTTAGAAGGCAATGATGAAAAAAAAGAGAAAGTATTAGTACGGTTATGCATGAAAGCTGGGAAAAAAATATATATAGAAGCAACGATTAAGAGAAGAAACTGACGAACACGATTTTTTTTTTTTTTTTTTTGAAGTCACGAAAAAATTTTAAAGTTTTTTTGAAGAACGATTTTTTGGTTTTATGGACAGAAAAAAGATGGGGAAAGGAAAAAGAAAAACGATCAAGAATTATCCGATTAAATAGTGAATTTACGAGAAATTCAGAAGGAGGCCTAATCTTTTTTTTCTAGAATATTTCCTGCTTCCGCGAGAAATCTCTCAAAGACAGCTTGCCTCTCTTTTTTTGTTTTCAATTTTAAAATGTCCTCGAAGCATATTTTCGCGAATTCGAAGACGTAATAGGTCGAATTCGAGCATTCTGCCGAGTCATCCGTTGACGGTCCAGAAAGTTCAGCGCGGCTGATCGCTGATGGTGCCGGCGAGGGTGCGGCATCTCCTGACTGCTTCTCGGTGACTGGGCTGCTTTCGACTATGGGCTTCGGGAAATTCGGATCTAAGTTTTTTAGCAAGTCCGTAGATCGGGTGGGTGAGCGGAAGTCCGTAGAGACTGGACTTAAGTTTTCACTGGGCCCACTTTTCACGTTGGTCTTGTCGTTTTTCGCCGGTGTTGTTTGGCTCGATTTTTCAAAGTCCGGTTGATTTATCGAAGGAGTTGATATTCTTTTCCGCGGGGTTGATTTTACACCAGTACTGCTGTCTTTATTCAGGACGCTCCTGGGAATGAAGTCGGTGCTTTTTGCCGTTGGCTTTGCGTTCTGTGGTGACGAACGGTTTGTTGAACGGGTGGTGTTCAGTTTTTCCGGGCTTGTGTTTCCCGATTTTAATTTCCGGAGTTCGGCTAAAAATGCACTGCATTTTTTAAAACTCGCTGGGTGTCCTTCTGAATTGCAATTTACGCAGAATGGCTGATCTTTTCCGCGAACTTTCGGGCACGGCTGACCATTATGTTGCCCCGTACATTTGATGCACCTTTCCTCGAACGTGCAGGCGTCCGCTCGGTGAGTCCAGCGCTGACATCGGGTGCACCTTCTGGGGTTTGGCCGATTTGGGTTTCGTCTAAAGGGTGCGAAACTTACTAAGATGTATTTCAGCACTTTGAGATCGGTGATTTGGCGGGACGAATGGTCACGGGGGAGAGTAATTTTCCAGAGCGGAATTTTCTTACCTCGCGC
This sequence comes from Pholcus phalangioides, assembly GCF_987345545.1. Lineage (NCBI taxonomy): Eukaryota > Metazoa > Arthropoda > Arachnida > Araneae > Pholcidae > Pholcus > Pholcus phalangioides. The sequence continues at coordinate 46,896,041 of NW_028301604.1, read as the reverse complement.
CGATTTTCTCCTTGATTTAAGCTGGGAGATGCCAACGACGTTGTATCCGAGTTTTTCGAGTTCGGCTTGAATGTATTTTGTCGGCGTATGAGTGCTAAGGCCTTTTAGCACGACACTAAAGTTCTCGTTATTACGGTTGGAGAAATGCACAATTTCGACTTGTTGTTTGCGAAGAAAATTCACGGCTAGGTCGTAATCCGTTTTGCTGTTAAACTTAATCTTGTAGGATTCGCCTTCTAGTTTCACTGAAAAATTCTCTTCACAAATTTCGCGAAGGGGATCCGCGATCTGAAACCATCGGTCGTTGCCCGAAGCGCATACGGCTAGGCAAAGCGTTTCCTCCGTCGGTATCGGCTGGCTGTCACTCACCATGGGAGGCGTGGTGGCTTGCACTGGGACGCTTTTTGATTGGTCCTTTTTCGCCGTTTCATTTGAGGGAACGCTGCCTGTCGCAGTGGATTCTGGGTCTTTTCCTGAAGTTGAATTTGTGAATACGACCGTTGGGATTAATTCTTGACCAATTTCGGAGTCTAATTTTCCTGGAGAAGTCCTGGGGATTGAATTTCCCGGTTCAGTTCTGGATGAATAAGTTTCGTCAAGTGTTACGAATCCAGCAGGGTTATTTGGGCCAGTGGTGTTTTGGCTTTCGCTGTTCGTGGTGAATGACAGCTTTTTTGTCCCAAGGATTTCCAGGTTTCTCCTGATTTCGTCTCTTTTCATCTTTGCCAGTCCAGGGTACTCATCGTAGAAACACGAGCTTGGGAAGTTGATGAGATATTTTATACCTCCTTCCGTGAGATACTGTAGTCGTTTGATCTCTTTTGGCTCCGCTGTTTCCTTGATTTTCCCGAAGTCAATGAAGGCGTTCTGAAAGGTTAGGCCCTTGTTACACGCTTTGGATGACGTGTTGTTAGCTTTTAGTAGATAGCTATAGTCGTCTCCGATGCTTTCGAAGAAATTTTGCATTGACTGGACATATTCTGCTATGGTCTTCTGCGATTTGAATTCCTCCACCAGTTTGTGCCAACCAAAGTTGTCTGATTTTGAAACTATATCGTGAAAGAAACAAACTGGGATAATATCCATATCGTTTGAGTGGGCTATAACGCGAAAAAGTTAAGAACTGCTAAAGATGGGGGTAGAAAAATTTACAAAGGTCCGACTGAGTACGGCCCGTAAAGCTAGGGTTGTGCTAGCATGGGGAGCAAACGGTTTGCGTGACCGTCACCATGGGTGTCTGGCGGCGTGATTTGATTTTTGATTTGTGAGACTTTTTCCAGACCAGACCAGAATTGAATTTGGAGCCGATTCCCATCCGTTTTGGGGACGACTGTCGGCATACGAACTGACCAAGAAGGTCTATGAAGAGGGAAAAGGAAAAAATTTTGAAGAAAAAGAAAAAATAGTGTGCGTCAGACTATTCAAAATTAAGTCAGGAAAAAATGCCACCACAACCAAAACCAGATTCATCAGCAGGTCACATTTTTGCATCGACAAACAAATTCTAAAAGTTCAGAGTGGAAAAGAGGACAAATAAAAAACACTGCATGGGTATCGCAGCGCAAAAACCTCGTTCATTTTTCAGGATCAATATAAAGTACAAATGCGTGATAACAATATACAAGAAAATGAAATAAGACACTTTACACAGTTCTGCTCAGTAAGTGCTCATCAAAAATAAAAAATAAATATGTACACAAAAAGACAATTGAGTAATTTACCTTCAAAACAAGATTTTACAAATTTCACAATATTCCAAGAGTGGTTATAGACGATTCCAATCTAGATGTAGAATTTGTTGTGGTCTTCTATATTTTCCCAATAAGTGAGCATCGTAATCCACAACGTCTCTCAAATGCTGATGCTCCGACTCTCTCATCCTATCGTATTGTTCTCCATTTATTTTCTTTATGTAGTCAAATATGTGGGGGATTTTTAAATCATTCCTGATGTTTATACCTCTAATGTACCATGGTGCTCTGGTGTATCTCCTGAGGAATTTGTTCTGCACCGTCTGTAAATTTTTGATGTTCATTTTACATGCATGTGACCATGCAGGTGAAGCATATAGCATTGTAGGTCTATAATGGTTTTAAAAAGAATTATTTTATTTTTCAGTGTAAGTTTTGCCTGAGGGAAAGTGATTTTATTTAGCATCCCTGATACTCTATTTGTTTTATTTTTAACATATTCAATGTGAGGTGTGAAGGAAAGATTTTTGTTTAGTAGGCATCCCAAGTATTTTACCTGTGAAACAGGTCTCAGTACACTGTCTCCAATTAGGAGAGGCTGTCTGGGAAGTATTCGTCTTCTAGTAAACCAAACGAATTTACATTTCTCATAGTTGAGTTTGATAGCTGATTTATCACACCATGATTCAACATAGTCAATGGTCTCTTGTAAATTATTTAGAGCTTGTGTAGCATCCCTACTGCTACACAAAATAGCACAATCATCTGCAAACAGAGCAATAGTTCCATTTTGTGGACCAGGTATATCGTTTATATAAAGTAAAAATAGCTGCGGTCCCAACACACTACCTTGTGGGACCGAGGCCTGAATTGGCTTAACAGCAGATAATTTATCCTGAATTTTCACTTGGAAAGTTCTTCCCAAAAGATAATTATAGAAGAAGATAATGAAATGTGGTGGGAAGTCAAGATCAATCATTTTAGAAAGCAAAGTGGCATGATCGCAGCGATCGAAAGCCTTAGAAATATCCAAAAATGCAGAAGCCACGAAGTCAAAATGGTTAAAAGCATCTGTAATAAATTCTGTGACTCTGATGAGTTGCGTTACACATGAATGCTCTGCCCTGAACCCATGCTGTTCCGGCCTAATAATATTGTTTACTTGCAAAAATTGTGTGAGTCTTGAGACAATGATACGTTCAAACACCTTACTAAAATTACTCAATAGGCTGATAGGCCTGAAGTTTTGAGCAATTAAAGGATCAGTATTTGGCTTATGAATAGCTTTTATGATAGATTTTTTCCAAGGTGTAGGGAAATAATTATTCTGAATAGCAGCATTAAAAATATTGTTTACAGAGTTTAAAGTGTTTGCTGGAAGACATTTGAGCGCTTTATTGCTGACACCATCCATTCCAGATGCTTTTTTGACATTTAATTTGTTTATTGTTTCACGTATCTCATTTGTGGAAGTAAGTTCCATATGAGAGTTGGTACAGCTGCCATAGTGATGTAGATACTGAGCAACCCTACGTCTGATTCTGAGTGCTGTAGCTGCAGGTTGATTTGAATTTCGTGTAAATTACCTTTCATATCCTTCAGCAAAGGAATCAGCAATTTCTTGATCTGTAAAGACAAGTTCTCCTAAGCTATTTTTTAGTTTGTTTATTCTAGTGGTCTTAGGTTTGCACAGTCTCCATGCACGCCATAATTGCCCATTTTCTGCCGTTACATTGCTTATAAAATCTGAAAATCTTTCGTTCACATGTGCCGCCACCTCCTTTTTGATTTCCCTTTGAAGTTTGTTTAATATAATCTTGTCTATGTTCCCTCTAAAGGTTTGCCACCTCTTCCTAACCCTGTTTTTATATTGTATCTTATCGAGAATTTCCTTAGGGAGACCAAAGTTTTTATTACTTACATTTTTTTCAGAGGAAACTTCATTAATTGTGTTCTTAATAAGTGTAGTTATATGTTCTACTGCCTGATCAATGTCTTGGGCACTAGGATCATTTAATTCTAATGTAGGTAAATTATCAAGTATTTCAGTATATTTTACCCAATCAACTTGTTTCAAAATTTGTTTTTTCCTAGGGATTAAAAAGTCAATAGAGACAAAAAGTGGATTATGTGTTGAGTAAAGAATAGGTTTTACATGCATTTGTATGTCATGAAGAAAATTTTTTGCAATACCGAAATCTATTACATCAGGCTGTCCAATATTTTGTGGAGGATGGTGCGTTGGTTCAGGTGATGAGATGATATCCAGAAAATTGTCCAAACAAAATTTCCTCAGGATTCTGCCCTGCCTGTTTGTAGTCCTGGAGTAAAACAGCGATGATTTACAATTCCAATCACCAATTGCCATAACTGGGATAGAAGTGTTAAATATTTCTCTTAAAAGTTCAAGATCCACAAGATTGTTAGGTGGTTTATATATAGCACAGAATCTCATTTTGACTCTGTTTATGAAAATTGTAGCTGCAATAGCCTCTGTGTTATGAGAATTTGGCAAGGGGAACTGTTGACAAGGGATATGATTTCTCACAAATAATGCAACACCACCTCCACGATTGTGAATTCGATCATTTCTAAAACACTGATAGCCATTTATTGCTCGGAAGGAGCCAGGTTTCACTGATAAGTGCTATATCCACTTGATAGTCATAGAGTGTTTGTTTAAAAAGTTCTTTTGAGCCACTCAGACTACCAGAATTCCAGGCCATTAAGCAAATTGGCCTGGGGGGGGGGGCGTTAATTAGTTGTGTAATTGTTAGGAATTTCCAGAATCTGAATCAAAGTTTCAATAATCAGCTGTACTTTGTCAGGGTCAATACTAGCTGATTTAAGTAATTTATCGAAACTCTTAATAAGTGTATTGTTATCTGTTTGAAAACACTTTTCAATGACTACATTTTGTTCTTTCATTGTAGACAAAACTGCTGTGCAGTTTACAGTTCCAGAGTCTTTTATGGGGTTTGATATTTTACCTTCCTCTAAACCATCAAGTGACTCTTCATGAGAAGTGTCAATGCCACTCATGTCGATTTCAACTGTATGAGTAATCACATCATGCATGACGTCTCTATGAATCATATTTTGTAAGTCCATTTGTAACTCTTCTAGAGTTTTATGATTTTTTCACGACCAAGTGGATGGGTACCTGCATAAGTAGTATTGTGCAGTTTATCCTGCCTCTGTTTGAGGTCAGCCATCTCCTTTTCAAGATCTTCACGTGAGGGTTTTTGAGTATCAATATCAGTGTTTAAAAGTCCTTTTGAGGACCTCACAAAAAGCGAGGACCTTCCAATATTGAACTCATCCTCATTATTTCCAACTAATGATGGAAAATCTTCTGTCACGGGGGTTTACATGTAGTGGGTAGCAAAGGCAGAAAAGTGCGGGTATTTTTAGTCACAAAACCCGGTCTAGATCGACAACCAGGATATCGAGCAGTATGCGGACCACCACAAAAGTGACACTTCAAGAAATTTTTATCACCCTTTACCACACAACTCCTGGTTTCATGGTTCCCTGAACAAAAGGAACAGATCGGCATATTTTTACAAAAATAAGAGCTGTGACCAATCATCATACAGTTTCTACATTGTAGGGGAATTTGATTTCCCCTGTACCTTTCAATACTAATGGGTATGTCACCTATATGAGTAATGTTTGCAAAGTTTTTGAAGCTAATAGCTACTTCTACTAAAAATAGAGGTAGAACTCTACCACTAGAGTAGTTTTTCATGTTTGACACTTTTACCGTCTGGATATTCTGTTTCTCCAGATCCTCAATAATTTCTTGTGTTTTTATATTGGCCGGTAGACCTCTTATGACAAATTTTATAGTACGGTCACCCCTGATCTGGTAGGTATGGTACTTAAACTTCTTTTCATTGAAAATCTTTGTCACCACTCTATGGTCCTTTTCTGAGAAAACCTGAAAAGTCATTTTATCTCCCGTAGGTTTTTGCTGTGGGGGAAACTCGCACAATGCCTTGATTTCACTAAAGTCACTTAGCCAATTATTTCCCCAGTCCGTCAATATTAATGGGGGAATATTTCCCTTCTTTTTATTTCTTGTAACCGTTACAAAACCGTCCTCATTATTCTCTGAGTTAGTTAGATCTTCACTAATTTGCCTTTCCTGTGTACATCCATTGGCATTTGATTCCAAAACCGCTTTCTTATTTTTCTCTTTTTTATTGCAAATAACTGTTGCAAAGCCATCAGCACTATCTGCAATTTCAACCTGAGGGTCATTCCCATTATATTTTTCTTGATTCGTCTCACCCCCCGAATGTGTATCTGATTTGGATCTATTAACTACATTTTCCATGTTGTCACTCACATCCGTATGTAAAGCAAGTATTTGACCATGGTCATTTGCACCAGAATCATCTGAGTTGTTTTCTGCCAATAATGCAGCCGCATCTATCCCGGAGTTTCTTTCAATAGGGGATACAGTGATATCCCCAACAGCACCATCCCCAGAAATATACAAAGTGCTATTTTGTATATCCAACTTGGGTAAGGAAGAGTCACTGAGAACAAACGAATCCAAGGTAGTATTGTTATTATTAGAGGACATTTCCCCTGAAGTTTCATAAGTAGAACTACTGGTACTACATGAACTAGTGGAACATGTATCACATGTATCACTGCTTGACCCAGAAGTTGTCAATGAGTCATACTCTAATTTTTTGTTAAACTTATTTACACAAATCTTACCTTTTCCCCTAGTAATTTCACTCTTTGTGCTTAGAGCTTCACCAATTTGAGGCGCCTTGTCTAAATCCCCATTACTCGCTTCTTTTGAACGATTTTCCTTCATCCTGATCTTTTTTTTGTCCCTCTTTTTCTTTTTCTTAGCAACAGGTTCCACAGAAGGGGGGGGGGGTTTCACTGACTTTGGGAATTACAGTTTTGAATCTGAGTTTGCTGCTATGTATACATGTTCTAACATTTAAATCCTCAAAAAAGGATTGAGCCGTCTTTAACACCATTTCATGCAACTTTTCTTCCTCTTCCGAGGGGGATTCAAGCAGTTGCACATACACAGAGAAGACAGACTCTAACCTCCTAGCTGTGTCACAATCATCATTTCTAGTAAGGGAGTTCCCTTCCTCATATCTATCTTTTAGCCATTGAAATACAAGCTTTTCAAATCTTTCGCCCTGATCAGGGGATTCATGGAACTCCTCCACAAGTGAACATAATTTTTTTACCACCAAAATATTATCAGGATTTGCAAAAGGACAAATAAACCCCATGAGCACTCACTAAAATGAACAGAACTTACCTGTAAAAAGTATCCAAGAAAAAACCCATGAAGAAAACTTGAAGTTCACAAAAATTTCACAAAGGGGAGAAAAAAGGGGCAGACTTTGCACTGGGGGGGGGGGGGAATAAACACATATATCACAATTTTGAGAGCGATGAACACTCAGGATCACAGTTGACCGTTTTTCCGCACTGCAGATGTACTGTAGACGAATCAGCAGCTTCAATGAAACAGGTCGCACCCAACACCGTAGAAAGATGGAAGTCCGTAGAAGCCCGTAGAAGCCAACGCGTTATGATACTAACGCCGTTGAAGATTGGAGCATCGAAGAATACATCCTCTCACCTCGAAGGCCAGCACCCCTTCATTTGTTTTGTGAGACTTTTTTTATGCGGTCCCTATCCACCGTACAAAAACAGGTTTGAGTGGAGGCGTGAAGATGCTGATTGGTTAAAAACCTGAAATTAAAGGTTTTTTTTTACCAATTAGCGTTTTCACGCTGCACAAGGCGCAGAAATTCTACTATAAAAACAAGGCTTCGCGGCGCAAAGGATTATGGGAGACTACTACTACTCCCATCAATAATATAATCATCACTTGAATATTTTAAGTTGTTTTATGTGAAAAATTTATGTAGTATAGTTGATATCTTACCTTTTTTTTTTAACTGTTTCCAATACATTAACAAAGTAATCGAAATTTATTCATTTATATGGAAAAATACAAATAGAAATTTTTTTAACCTAATACAGTCGAGCCCGTTGTAATACGGGTGGTGACCCGTCCCAAAGAATTTTGGCGTTATATCGGATTATGGTTGGAATAGCGTTTTGGAGAGGCTTCATTACATAAATTCACACGTTTGTAATGAAATACTGTATCTCTGTCTGTTATTAGTGTTATTCTATAAATAAAATATAAACTATTTTACACTCATTCAATTTTAAGAACAGGAAATTCATAAAGTTTTAAAAACTGTACAATATTACTTGAATATTTCTTGATATAAAACTTAAGAGACACATATTTTACACTTAGCTCTGAAATTATTTTAGTTCTACATTACATTATAATCCCTATGTTTTTTACATTATAATCCCAACATGGAAGATCTGTTCACTGCATAGACTGAAGATATAAATAGACCGCGCACGCTATTCATAAAACTTTTCGAACTTGAAGAAAAGATGAACAGTATTGTCGGGGAAAGAACAGGTTCTGCGCTATTACATTTGGCTCGTTTTCGCAGAACATAGTGATTTCGTGTTAATGCTAGGATGTTGTTGTAACGAAATTTGACTCGATCGAGTTGATGAAAACTTTCCTTCATTTGTTCAATGAATTTCATTCATTCTTTTTTGAAATATTTAGGGAATGAGGGATTCGAAAAAAAAAATCAATTCTATATAATATAAACAAATATTGAAAAACGAAATTTTTTGATTTTCCAAAAGGAATAATTCCTAATAATTTAAGACTTTTGAGTTTTTAAATCTTATTATATAACCTATTTCATTTATGTTTTTAAATATTCTCTTCTCATTCACTTTGTCACTTTTAATTTCAAAAATTTATTTCAACTAGGGGTTATTAAAACATAAAAACTATCTTCCAAGAACATTAAAATTACTCTAATCATACATTTATTTTGAGTATATAATTATAATGCATCATATTATGTTATGTAATGTAACACATTCACACTCATACCATATTCAGTCATGAAATATTTAAATAATAAGTAAAAGTTTCATTTCCAACATTCTTGAAAAACTTTTTATAACCTTATCACACAAAAATGTAATATTATATTATAATAATATTTCAGGAATAAAATGAATTTTTCAAGAAAATTGCAAAACCACATCGTCAGTACTTTTCTAAATTATAAGAAATGAAATTTCGTGTAGCGTATATATGTAATAATTTAGAGTACGTAAATGTATGTTACATGTGACATATGTGTAACCTTTTCGCTCCAGAAGTATACATATGTGAATCTTCATTTTTTTTAGGCATTAAGTAGTTTTTAGAATGATTCTTTCTTCAAGTTAACATCTGAGGTACACATAGTGACTTCCGATCTCAACTCAGACGGTCCTAATAAAGATATTGACTGAATATTAATTAATCAATTAATTAATTGATTTTTCTTGTTTGAGGGCAATTTCACACATACAACGCAAACACAAATTAATCAATAAAAAAATTTATTTTCTGTAATAGTTTTATCTCAAGCGTGAAGAGAGGTAAAAATACTATTTTTAGAGGTAGTTGTACATTTTTATGCAAAACTGCCATTGTCTAGAGGGTGAGTTTTCATTACATTCTATTTAAATAAAATATTTGCCATAAATTCCTCATTCTGAAAAGCATATTTTCTTCAAGTTGAGCGAAACTCGAATAAACTCACTAGCTCGCCAAATCTTGCGGAGACGTATATTTCAGTTAAAAGTTAATAAAACTCATTACTTCAATCATTTATTACCAAAAATTCTATTAAAACATTTAATAACGGCTCATGACATTTGAATTTTACCAAAACTTGGAACTTTAATTGAATTAAATCCAAAATGGAATCGTTAAAAACTGCAAATACGTCAGAAATCCATTGAATCGTCAATTTAATATACCAATTTTTAATTTATAAGAAGGGGAATGAGCAAAAAAGTATTCCCTTGTGAAAGGATACTGGTCTCCCTTTCCTAAACCATTCAGAACATCCGAAAGCTGCGCAAGTGTTGGCCATTCTAATCAAAAATAAGACAGCGCGTGTAGATCGTCATACGAATAGCCATAACGAAAGCATTGAAAGCGAGATTCCCTGACCAGCCTTTTGACCGGAGTCACGTGACTCCGGATCTTTGCTTCACATTGTAACCCCTCGCGCGCGCTCTATATTATTCTTACTCTGTGGTTCACTGAAAATTTCTGGCGGCAAGCGGGGTTGGCACTATAACAGGGGGTGCTATAACGGGGTTCAACTGTACTTTCAAAATATGCAGGAACATTGAAATCACTCACATTTACTGTTAACGAAATCTGGGATAAGAATGCACCTGTAGTGTATTCTATATCAAATGTCGCATCATATGATGCTATTTGTGTGTAAAGATAAATATATAACAATGAAAAGTTTAAGATAACACAACAATAGACGATGTGTAGATGCAGTACACTGAGACTGGGGGATATCGATGAGTAAATATTTGGTGAATTTCGTTTTCTGCCGAGCTTGAAAGTGGCATGAAACATCAGTTTTTTGTAAGCACGCATAAATCAAAAACAAGAATAATATACTCTTAGTAGGAACATGTAATCAAGACCTGATGCTGATATTTACCTTCAAAGGCTGAATATTTATGTACCATTTATGCGATTTTTTTATCGAAAAGTGTAGATTCATTTTGATTAATTGGTTTTGATAAGAGCTTTCAAATTCTTGCGCTATGCGTAGCGGCATAGATCAGACGCGGGACCCCTTTCCCCGATAGGAATATGACTTTTTTTTTTGGGGGGGGGGGGTGAAATTAAGCTGAAATACATAGTATTTCCCTTCGTAATAAAATAAGTTCTCAGTGCCCAGGTGGGAGGGGATATTTTAGCGAGAGATCTTGTGTAATATAACGTGGGCCACTATTGATTTGGATAATCATTGTCATAGATCAGGGATCTTCAACCTTTCTCGAGTGGCGAGCACTGCATATACCCATCATCACACGAAGAGCACAACTTACGACAACTTTGACATTCATATACCTGAAATCTGCATTAATTGAACATCATTGAATGCAATTTTTACAGGGTGTTCAATCGAAGCGTTGATCAAGTGCTCGCGTGCACGAAATCGGACACGTGCATTGATCACTCTTGGTGCTTCAAGGAGTACCATAGTGCTGGTGAGCATTTCTTTTCCGCAAGTGCAGAGCTTGTGAAAGCTCGGAGTCATGCGCTGCTGCGGCTTTAACCCAACTCTGGGGGGGGGGGGGAAGAAGCTCTGAACGCCGGACGAAATATTAAATAATACGACGAATTCAAACATTTACATGATTTGATTTTTTTGCAGTGTCCCTGAACTTCTAATCAATTGAGCTGATCCGAATGAAAGTAGGTAAGTCAAGGAACCGTAACATTACGTCAAAAATGATCAACAGTTATTGTCATCACACAATATTATTTAAGAAAATAGCAAATTATATTTGATTTTGTATAGCACTTCATTGTACTTCATATGATTTCTGAGAACAGAAAATGTGCGTATAAAAAAGTGTCTTTTTTTTCCACGAATTTATTTAAAAGTACATCCCCTCAGACAAAGACGAGCGGGAAAAAAATGTTTGAGTGGAAAAAAAACGTATTTTTAATCTCTCAAACGAGAAGTTGTAGGGTTGCTTTGTTAGGCGCACACATGGCGTAACAATAGCAGTGAAAAAAAATGGTGTATTTCTCTCTCTTTCTTCCATTAAACTCCCGACATAATATTACGTCAGAAACATTGGAGAGGTTAATAGAACCTCTTACCATTACACTAATTGCAGTTCCCGATTTCAAGTAGAATTAAGGATATCTGTTGTTAAACTTCGCCAGGAAATATATTGGTGCCAACCAACAGTTGTGCCAGAAAAACGCGCAACAAATGGATCAAAAGTAGCGGTCCATCTACGTCAGCTGGTATCGACTTCGACGCGTCATATAACCTCCTTTATTATATAGTCCTGCTCTTAGTTACCGTTTAAAAGAGCATCATGTTATGTATGTAATCAACAAAGATTTTAACCGTTCCGTCCATTGACCAACATTGCTGGCCCTTGGACCATAAATTTGACTTTTCATCAGCGAAAATCGTTCAAAAATGTCCCACACCTTTCACCTTTTGACTTAGATTTTTACGAATCGTACCACGTCTCAAAAATCTCCAAACTCCAACTTAACAAGCACACCACTTTTCTCTAAAACCTGGCAACAGTTTCTACGGGTCTCCATACCACAATAATTTTTTTTCTTTATCATCACTATCACGCTCTCTTCTGAGATTGGCTATGCCATTTTTCCTTCCCCCTCCTCCTCCTCACATGACCAGTTATTCCGAAAGTGTGCAAAGCGAGCAACCTCTGTTACAGGAGATTTTTATCCTTTTTTCTATGCTACAGAAGGAGGAACTTCATATAGTTCTGAAATGCGTCTAGCTGTCGTTTTCACCACATTTTGGGTACCTTGTTGTACATATTCCTCAACAGAATATCATGTTTTTTTTCATATTTTTCATCTTATCCAGTTGAGCGAGTGAACTAAACCCAATAAACCTATGATTAACTTTTTGACCAGAAATAACCAATGCAAACGAACTTTCTGTACTCACCTACAAGGTGTGAATTGAGATGACTCACTCTATGGTGGGCATTTTATATGATACATAGAAGAATAATTTCAGTATATTTTATAAATATGATAACAGGCGAAAATTTAGAAATTGTGAAAGAATATAACTATTTAGGTGTTATTTTTTCATGCTCGGGTTCTCTCCGGAGAAATACTAATCGTGTTGTGGCCAAAGCTATGGTGGCTGAGGGTGGAGTTATTCAAATACTCGGCAAGTCACACAACTCATCTGTTCCTGTGGCATTAAGACTATTTGATTCTTTGTCAAGGTCTGTTATAAATTATGCTGCACCAATGTGGTCACTGGATCACTGGTCATACATTGAAAAAGTGCAAGATTTGTTTCTCCGTAAATTATTCGCAACGTCCAGATATTGCCCCGGCTATATTCTCAGACTTGAATCAACCAGACGTCCAATATCAATTTCTCTTCTAAAAAATACCCTCTTTTTCTGGTACAAAATTTTAATGCTCCCAGGTAACCGACTCCCCAAGATCTGTTACAATGCCCTTTTAAAACGCCCTCCACTGCATAATGGCCGCAACTGGGCTTTCGATATTTTGAATTTGCTATATACAATTGGACTCCCGTTCGTTTGGGATCTACAGGTCGCGCCGGCGGCGCTCAGGAAATACTTTCCTACCATTATTACAAGATACATAGACCTAACAATTCAAAACGATCTTCGTCAATTTTGAGATCAACTAGATACGCTCACTACAATGAAACATTTTTCAGTATTACACCAGAAAATTATCTGTTTTTTAATATACCCATATCCTGGAAACGCTTGATTTTTCAAATTAGGACGGATAATGGTTTTTACGTGTTCCAAGCGGATGTGTCATACTTTGTCCTGGCGAGAACTGCCCTAACTGTAACTATAACTTTAATCATTCCTTTGACATATTATTTTTGAATACCTATTGTTTAATTTGCAGAGAGCTGTCTTGTTAAAATCGTGTATTTTCCGCAATCCAACCAGACAAAACCTAATTTTTAAAATTTCGCACCTCTCTGAATATCAAATTGAAAAACTATTTTATTTTTTTATCGATATTGTGAAGTTCCTGAATTTTCTAAATTGAAGTGTATGTGCGTGCGTGTTATATGTCCTACGACTGGTATTCTAATAATTTGTAATTTATTACTTGTTTATTTTATTTTTTGTATGCCATCCTTGCATTGATCTGGCCCCATAAGCATATAAAATTATTATTATTATATTATTATAAATATGATAACAGACGACATGGCATGGCCCCTTTAATTGCTTCTAAAGATGTTTACATGCGCACGCTATGCGTTGTCCTTGGTTGGCTTGCTGGGATTTCCCATCCATGGGTACGGCTGCCACAAAATATTTCGCCTTGAGCCAAGCAACGTTCACTAGACGAACATCAAACTGATTAGGCTCTGCCGACGATGGATTCTGGGGAGAAGCTTGCGTTACTGGTATCTGGCTCATGAGCTTGAGCTAACACCTTCTATAGCAGAAAGCCTCCGTGCGAAGCTCGTGACGTCACTGAAGTAGTCCATTTCACGTACAGTCATCATTAGATGTACCGAAAAAAAGGTAAAGATTTCGCATACGTCGGACTGCTATATCCAATAGTTACAGGAGAAATGGACGACTTCAGTGACGTCAAAGCTTCGTGCTGAGACTTTCTGCTGTTGAGGGTGTTGCCCGAGCTTCCCAATTTTCCGTCATTTCCACAATAACCTATGGGAATATTGTGTTTGAGGCTCCCCGTAAAATAATTCTCTTTGAGCCCAACCGATATTTTCAATAACAATAATTTAATGCCTCTCTATGCTGCAAATGAATTTAATATATTTTCTTTAAGACGTAACTTTATGACTTCATTTGACTTATGACTACTATTTTATACTGCCCAGTTTACACTGTACATGTCAATGAAAGGTATATAATAGGATTTTCAATCCTTTTAGGCTGCTGTGACCAGAATAAATGGTGTTTTAGTACAGATTCAGAGAACTTGTGACACAGATTGTCAAGACAGTTGTACTGAAAGGGGATTTGGCATAGCATCAAGTGAATGTACATACTGCTGTATCAAAGACCCGAAATGTGGTTGGCAAGATGTAATTAAGAGCTCGACACGATTATTTTCATCATTAGATTCTATTTGTGTATATATGTCATTGTTATGTTGTTACTCAAGTCTAATGTTGAGAATTACTAAGCTTTAAATATGTCACGCACTGGCGTGAAAAACTGAAGCATAATAGGCAAAAAATGGAATATCGAGAAGTACACAACAGAATGTAATAGAACTGTGCGGCGTTATTAATGAAGTGCTACAAAAAAATTCCTTTATGTCGAACTACTCAATAAAAAAATAAATGGAAAAATTATATGGTGGCAATATATATATATATATATACACACTAACATGTATATATTTCAACCAAGCTTGATTTGATGATGTAAACAGGCCAAATCCATTTTTTTCATCGCCAACCGTGCGATATATAGCCATATATCGAATCTATATTAGATTAGCAATATACACGCAAAAAAAAACCACGTTTCCGACTACTTTATTAGCAGGGGCGTAGCCAGAAATTTCGTTCGGGGGGGGGACCACTTTCATTTCGGGGGGGGGACCAAAGTGACAGAACAATGGATTTGGCCATCTTTTTCCCTTTTTTCGGTCATTTTCTCACATTTCGGGGGGGGGGGGACCAGACCCCCAAGTCCCCCCCCCCCTGGCTACGCCCTTGTTTATTAGTAGTATACACCTGTAGGCTGAACTCGTTCGGCGGGTTTTCCTAAGAGTAGAATTTCTGCGCCGTATGCAGCCTGAAAATGCTGATTGGTTAAAAACTTGAAATTCAGGTTTTTTTTGACCAATCACAGTTTTCACGCTGCACGCACTGTAGAAATCTGCTTCTAGAAAAACCCGGCTTAAGGCCAGCAAACGGCTTCGCCCGGGCTCGGACGTCGCTTCGCTCCTCGGCCCGATAAATGGGGCCCCTAACCACGACCTCCTATATAACCGGCCTTTGCGTAGCATTGTGACGTCACTGGAAGTAGTGCTAAACCTCCACCTCCTTAAGCCTAACGATCTGATCAGATACGGCGACGATATTTTTTGAAGTTTTTTTCTCCCTGAAGAATTTGAATCACGTAACCAGTCGGGAAATTTTCTTAAAAGACATCGATATTTTTTTTGAACTATATACACACATTAATGACCCATTTAAAAAAATTCTTTTGCCCTTTCCCATTAGTTATGCACTGCACTATTCACTTTTTTTAAAATTAAACAATGATTTCATAGATCTCTCTCATTGTAGAGAGAGAGAGTCATCTTAATTCCTTAATTTTTTTTCTATTTGAAAAAGAAAAAACCCAATCATTCTGTACAGTAGTATTTCTATAAATATGAGACTTTTTTTTTTAAAAAATCGAGTGTTCCTAAAATTAAACCTTTGCAGAAATATCTTGAAACTTCTGATTTTTGAACTGATGAATGAGAAAAAAAAAGCCTTGTATCTTTTTTACTCCTAAATATTATTTGATAACAATAAAAAACACCATAATAATGTCAAATTGGAAAAGTTTATTTACATGTTTCGAAAAATATTGACTTTATTTCACATGAATATAACATCCTTTCATTGATGTAGGAAAAACAAATCTGTCCACACATGTAATAAATTGAAAAATACACATTTGCTAAATGATTTCAATAATTTGATTTTTCAATGATTTTCAGTAATTTCAAATATATTTTGATTTCAAAAATACGCAAATTTGATTTTAATGTAAGTTGGTGGTTATGAGTAAACAGTACAGTCAAAAATAAATATATTTTTTGTGATCATCTGTGGCGTGTACCAAGTAAGACAGTATGGAACCCCGATAACTCGAAACCCAAAGACTATTGAAAAATAATTATGTTGACTTAAGCAGATGTCAAGTTAGCGAATTTTATTTCATTTTGCTTCAATTTTTAAAATTTTTTTATGTATGTAATATTGTTGAACACACACACCTAATTCTAGACATCATTCACAAATTCATAAAAAAATGTTCATATCTGCAATTTCCTACGAAAAGTTTTTGTATTGGGAATAATCTCAAATTTTAGGTGGAAGGAGCATATATTTTAATTGTTGGAAGATGTTATTTGTGAATGAGCGTTGCAATTGACCAAACAGATAAATTTCCTCCCCTCATTTAAAACATATCAATTTAGCTTTCTCGTGTCTTCTCTCACACTCAAAAATCATTCACACCTGTGGCTGTCATATCAAACGGGTTGAGTTTTCAGGTTCCAAACAGAGAAATAACCCTACTGAAAGGAGTGGAGAGAATTTGACGAATATTAATAAACAAATAGCAAAAACAATGAAAAATACAATTTTCCACATACGAGAGTAATGACGCAAAATTTTTTGAACTGATCAACGCATGGGTGATTTCTGAGTACAAGTTATGGTAATGCAGTTTAAATGATTAGGGGTTAAAAGCGGACGAGACATATGCGGACATGTCGGAAATCGGGACATATGCGGACATTTTATGTTTACCAATAATCAAACGTTACTGGCGAGTAATTCTGGCGAATAATTCTGGCGAATTTTAAGGTACGTTCTCTGGTCGCGATCGGGTCAAAATCGGACATTTTATGTTTACCAATAATTTAACACTTATTGGCGAATGATTCTGGCGATTTTTCGAGCTACATTTTCTAAATGTGTTTAATGGGGGGGGGGGGAATAAGTTCTTGGAAAATTTGAAGAAGAATCAATATATGTCGGCTGCCGACCCCATGGGAGATTGTACTATGAAGAAGAATAAATTGACTGAGAGCTGGGAGGATTAGAGTCAATTGTCGCCTTGTTTTCGTCTGAGAAACGTCGTTTTCTAACATTGCCGTCCGTACCTTCAAATACGACTCTTATCCAGCCCATGGATAAAAAAGTAGTTTTAAAACTTTGAGAGAAGGTTTAAATCAAAGGACTTTTAAGAAGGTGTTTTGCAATAATCTCTGTCTCAGAATTAACAATCGCTGACTTCTGCAAACATAATTTAATAAACTAATACACTACATTCCTCATAATTTTTATCCATGAAGCTTTGCAGCAAGTGGCTTACACAGGGACGCCGTTATCAGACACGGGGCCATCTCAAAAATTTCGAGGCATCAAAAATGTTTAGGACACCCTTAGCCCCGATTTTATATATTTTGTGGGGGGAATCATCATCAGCTGTTATTTCAGAATATGCAGGAATGCTGAGAAATAACCTAACAAAAAATTTTAAATACGCAATGAAATGTAAATAATAAAAATAAATGATAATTCAGTACTTAAAGGTAGTTTCAAATTAGTGAGAGGAAACAATTCCAGAAACTGATGAAAATTTTAGAATTGAGGAATTAAAAATAACTGTAAGAAATGGATCCAACACCAATAAAAATTCAGAATTAATTAGAAAAATAATAACAGAATTGATTTTTTTTAGAATGAACGGAAGAAAAAATTCTAGAATTGATGAAAATTCGGAATTAATGCAAGAAATAATTTAAGAATTGTTGTAAGCCTCCAATAAGTTACCGTGAGTGCGGGGCCCGGTGCAACCGCACCTGCCGCTCACCTCTAAGGGCGGCTTTAGACTTACAGAACCATGAATTCCGTTTGGGACGCATTGTAGCGATTGCTTTTCAGGCAGAAATTTCGAGTGCTTTGACACGTAGACTGCTCGACACTAATTTCATTGCTAAAAACTTTTTAGTGATTTCAGGGTAATTTTGAGTGCTCATTCCGTGTGTGAATCTGGCATTATTTTTTTTCAAACGCTCTAATTTTTAACATAAAGTGAAAACTAAATTTCAGTAGTACTACATAAGCAGCACACAAATCGCATTTAAATCTGCGAGTGGAGTTTACATCACTAGAAAGCTTGAATCAATGGAATGAATCAATTTAATCATGAAAAGTAATCAATACATAAATCGGAAGATAAGTCAATACTGACGGGCCGGACTTGTGCAAGTGTGAAGGTTGGCCGCAACCGGGCGTTAAATGTTAGAGCCGCAAAAACGTGATGAATGAAAATACTTTGATTTGCATTTTAACTTAAAAACTTCGTTTTCAACAAAGCGAATGCATTTAAACCTCGCTACAACGATACTCAATATGACGATAAATTACTCTACAACGATATTTTTTCAAGCCTTGTTTGAAAATGCCTATACTCTAATGATAAACTGTTACCTCTCGACTTAACGATATATAATCCCTACATAATCTACAACGACATTTTTTCTTGGTCTGCAGAGTCGTTGTATCCAGGTTTCGCTGTAGCTTAAAATTTTGTCTAAAACCTTTAAAATTCAGACATCGAACCCTATTCCTCTTGCCTAAGGTTTTCACAAAACCCCTTCCTCCAAGTCAAGTAAAGGATGGAGGTGGATCTAGTGCTCCGGACGATGGGTTGCTAAATTCTTCTTTTAAAATTTAAAAAATTACACGAGGCAGACATACTCGCCCGGCTGAAAGAGTATGAAGTTGAGGTCCTGGATAGGTAATCGGTTCGATTTCTCCGACAGCTCTCAAACCTTTAAATGTCTGGAAGCAGCGGGCAATATCGTTTAAATTTATTGTCGAATAATTTTTTTCTCTGTGACCATGAAATAGTAGTTTGATGTTCATTCTGCCTATGTAAACCTGGCGTGCTCCAGGGTGTTCATGGTTACTCAGGGATTAGGAAACTCCGTTTTCGAGGGCCACAAAATGCTTAAGCCCGTCAACTTACGTAAATTTTGCGCATAAAATTTCGAAATTTCGCAAAAATAAAATTTTCTAAATTGGAGATTTTGCATTTATTCGCAAAAATGAGCAAAACTAACGATACATTTTTCCTTCAGGTTTCATTTTGTAGCGAAGTAATAAAGTACTTAATTAGAAGCTAATATTTCAGTAGTCTCTCCATATCTCCTTCTTTAATAGTACTTACCTCTGTGAGTAGTAACGGCGTTGTAGGTACATAATACAGTCGACTCTCGCTTTACGAAGTTAATTCGTTCCTGAGGTAGGTTGGCAAACCGAAACACATTTGCCCATAGGAATTAATGTAAAAATAGATTCATTCGTTTCTAAGACCCCGAAGATTCCTACAGTGTCAATTTTTACACTTTTTCACGCTCAAGTGAATAACTCGAAACCTATAATAATCATACCGACACTAAAAACACTTTTTTCCAGAGAAAATCCAGACTTTACGAGAAAACGGGCATATATGCTATACATGGGCAAAGCTGTACCCATGTCTAGTCTGATTAATTTCATCTATTAATCTCAATGTCAAAGCTCTCGAAATTTGTGCCTGCAAAGCAATCTGGCTACAATGCGTTCCAAACCGAATTCATGGTTTTATAAGTCACTTGCTGCCAAACTTCATCAATAAGTTCTATGAGCAATGTGGGACATTAAAATGATGTTTCTAGAAATCAGATAGTAGTAATTATATATGTATCAGAGGTTATTGCAAAACGTGTTTCAAAAATTTCTTTGATGATAACCGTCCCAAAATTTGAAATGACAAGCTGATCTATGAGCTGTATAAAAGGTGTCGAATTCGGAGGAATGCATTTAAAAAAATCGAAATGGGGCCGTAGACACTTCAATTTCTCCATTATCATTTCGAATTTAGTCAAATATTTTCCTGCTTGCGTGTTCGTAAACCGAATCAATTTTTGTTGTTGGTAAACCGAATTATACGCAAACCGAGACGTTCGTAAACCGAAGGTTGACTGTGTCAGCATTCTTGCTATTAGCGGGACTACGAAGACTTTGAATAACTGCCTTTGCAAATTATGTAGTAGAATTTCATGTGCATGGTCATCAACAGAAGTATTTTAGATGACTACTGACAGTAGTATGATTCTATTTATCAATGACTTCATACCATGCCATAACGTTGCAAAAAATATTATCTTGGAGAAGCTTTCCAAAGTACAAAATTTGGGTGCAAAGTTGATGTAAGTGTTGTCACGGCGTCAGATAGGCCCAGCATAAAACCACTGTATATGCTGCAGAATTTAATTTGTCGCGTCGAATATCGTGTAAAAAATAAATGTATTTAAACTCTTCTGCTGCTGTCAAATTTTTTTCTGTCTTTTCGAAAAAAATGGCTCTGCGTTCATGAGAAAATTAACTTGATGCGCAAAACGTGCGCGAATGGATATATAGTTTGGTCCTTCTATAAATAGTCAATAACATCCATAATTTTCGGACAGAACTCAGAAACGGAAGGCAACTGAACTCTTAATTCACGAGTTAGAATTCAAAAGCATTTTGCTCTGCAAAATCACGACCTATTTTCGCTTAACATTGTAAATCTTGGAAATTTTGAGTAAAAGTTATAAAAATCAAAATTTTCGTATTTATTCATCTACATCGGCTAATTTCACTTTTATCGCATTTATTCCGTAAATATGAAGATTTTGCTTCCTTAATGATGCTATGAATGCAATAATAGTGAGAATAAGTTACGAAAATAAATGAAAAAACACAAAAGTAAAAATCTGCCGCAAAAAATAGTGATTACAGACTGCATTGGAATGTTGAGAATCTGTACTATCTCAAAACTAGAGTCATTTCGCCAAAACCAACACCAGTTTTGGAATCAGCAGCCCACTAAAACTTAAAACCTTTACCCTAAAACCGTTGAAGTTTCTTTGGTAAACCGATTTTTTTTTTGTCTTGAGTAGTGTTAAATTAGACATTCCCTGTCTCTGCCCCAGTCTGACTTTCTCTCTCTCTGAGGGAATTCG
This sequence comes from Pholcus phalangioides, assembly GCF_987345545.1. Classification (NCBI taxonomy): domain Eukaryota; kingdom Metazoa; phylum Arthropoda; class Arachnida; order Araneae; family Pholcidae; genus Pholcus; species Pholcus phalangioides. The sequence goes on along the minus strand of NW_028301604.1, from coordinate 46,874,870 downwards.
TTTTTAGTTTATTCAAAGTTCTTTATGACTATTTTTCAAAAACGTTATAAGCGGGATCCGAATTGGACAAAAACCGAGACTGTCATGTAAAACCAACAGGTCTATCCACCCTATTTTGTAGGTTAACTATCATTCTCCTTCGACGAAGAAAAAGTTTACCCCCCCCCCCCCCCGCACTCATGAGAAAATCTTCCGTACACTACTGAATGTAATTCGTTGCACACACAATGTACTTAGAGTTCCCGTTTGAACTAGACTGGGACAGAAGGAGTCTTCTCCTGAACTGGGGTCTTCCGTGTACCTATAATAATTAGCTAAAATTTTTCGCAAGCATCTTTATAGTTAATTTACTGTGCCATCAAACAAAAAATATAGCATTCATATATCTGCAAACCATGTCAGTCTCCCTTATAAAGATGTCATGGATCTTCGCAGTCCTAATCTGTAACGAATTAAGTTATTGAATTAATAACAAAGGGGGAGTTGAATTAATAAAAGGGATTAATAACAGGGGAGATTGTGTCTGAATAGGCAGGTCCAAAGAAGAGAAACTAGAAAAATAATTGTTTTAATGTAATTATTATACAGTATGTCATCAAATGGAAGTAAGTTCCTTATCGCCGTTAACTGCTCATGTTTCAAATGCCGCTACACAAGTAGAACGCGGATGGGGGGGGGGGGCTCCAGCTTTGTGAACCAGGATATAAACGTAGTATTTTCTTAACATTTTTTATTATATTTACCTTTAAATCAATATAGCCCCCCCCCCCCACTCTCGAAAGTCGTTTTCTATCGTTTTTCGGATAATCCGAGTCGGTGCTGTGGGTTCTGAGCACCCATGGTAATTTTTGGCATGCATCCGACACCTGCAGAATCGATCAGAAAGCAAATTTATTTGTTTAAAACAAAGATGAGTACCTACTGGTTCAAAACACTTCCGAAGCTCCTGATCTTAGTCCTTGGTAATTTGAGGTAGTCTCGGTGCCATTCACCCCAGATTTTCGACCAGTGACCCCAGTAATTTTTCTCAAACGATTGAATATAAGCAAAGGGTGTCCGTCCTCCACCGGTCCACATTCCTCTGGAGCATTTGAAATAAATTTCTTAGTAAATGTAGTTATTCGTGCTCTTTACCCATTTTCGGACAAGTGTAACTAATGATTGTTCATCAATAAGAGCTGCAATGTGGATCAAGTTATCAAGCATAATCAAGAACAATAAAAAATCCTGGACCACAAAACGGGTAAGTTTATTTAAACGTGGGACGTATGATCACACTTATTTTTTCTTCAATAAGGTGGAAGCTAGCATGAATTACGCAAGTTCCATTAACTGAAGGTTGTACCTAGACCAGATACGTATTGAGCTCCTGAATGAGACAAAGAACATCTAGAGAGGAAAAATAAGAAAATAAGTCGTAAATTTTATGATACATTACTATATTTTTACTTTCTCGATTAACATGGCTTTATAAAATTTTCCATGGTCAGTACAACATAGATACTTCTGGTGTCTTGGCCAAACCATCCTACATCTCTAGAAGACTCGACCATTCCCTTATAATAAAATCAATTTCTGCTTCCACTGACTGCTTTAAATACAGCTTCTTTCCTCATACCATTGGTGAATGGAACAAACTCCCATGCTCTATTGTTGAATCTCCCTCTATCACTAGTTTTTTATCCAATATCAAACATTATCTTTGTCATTCTCAATCGCATCCTCTTGTATAGGCCCAAGGGCCAACAATATTGTACAAATAAATATATAGTTGGGAGTAAATAGTGGCTGAGACATTTTCTTGATTAAAGACGTAAAACTGGTAACGCGTGTTGAAAAGGAAATTGATTCCATAAGTAATATTGAAATACAACACATCATCGTTAAATTTGATTGTCATTATCTTGGCAATAAAAAATCTTTCAATATTTATTTAAATAATAAATAGTATAACTAAAATTCAATGTCAATCATTTGAAATTACAAATAATTTTATTTTCAATTAAAAACCCCAATTTTATTTATGATTGTGTTGAATTTTAAGAAAATACATACTCGGCCGCCGAGTATTCGGTTATTCGCTCAAAATCACTATTCGTCCCATCCTTAATAAGACAGTAATAGAATTTCAATTCTGAATCAATTAAGCATGAAGATCGCATGTATCTACTTGATATCTATCATTTCGATTCATTATGCTCAACTCAAAGATTTTTTAGTAGACCACCTATTATATGCAAATGCATAAATATTATATAATACAGTGGATCCCGCTTATAACGTTTTCCAAAAAACTGTCATGGAAAACGTTGTAAGCGAGAACCGCTTTAAATGGGAAATCTTAATGAGAATTACAGTCGATTCTGCTTACATAGTTTTCCCGCTTAGTACGACTTATTCTGGTGTTTCCAACTCACTAATTCGCTCTAAGATTTTCCATTTAAAACATTTCCCCGCTTACAATGTTTTTGCGACAGGTTTTTTGAAAAAAAAGTTTATAAGCGGGATCCACTGTATTTAGAGTTGAGACCACAGAAATAAGTCGTACTAAGCGGGAACGTTAAAAACGGGATTGACTGTAATCGGAATAAGTGTGTGTGTGTGTACACAGTTTTAGATCACTTCATTAGAATAAAATCTTTTTTTAATGTTTCTGTCGAACTAGTTCACATGTTTTCTATATTATCATATTTCTATCCACGTGTGACATCTGAGTTGCCGTGATTTTTATTGATTAAATTTAGTTCAGTTGATGTAGTTATTTTTCTTTTCCCACGATATATCTTGCATGTACGATCAATCGATATCGTTTATGTATATGATCGTATAAGTGCTCATTAATTTATGTATGATTTTAATAATTTTCCCTCTTATGAAACAATCAACTTCCTTTGGTTTGACAATGCCGTAGTCCACGCACTGTGCTGACAATACTCAGGCGAGATTAGTTGTAGAGACCCTTCCTAGGATAGAAATCCCTCGGGATAAGGACTTATGATCACCTCCGCGCCGAGCTCGGTAATAATAATGACAATAGTTCTACTGAAGCTATATATTATTGTAGTGTTAGGTATGTCGGCGCTTTTTTTTTACGTGTAGCAATCCATCACTTGTCAGTGGTTCAAAGAGGACGGGTATTTTTTTAACTTGTTCTGGCGACTGGTAGACGACTCACGTCTTTCATTGTTCAAATTTCATCAAAAGTTTCTCTGCATGTCTTTATAATGTCCATCAAAGAGAAAATCGCTACTTAGCAGCTTGGTGAAAAAATTAGGGATAAACCGCCAACATCGCCGGCTCGGCAAAATTTGTCCGATTTTGACCCGGCTTCTTGTTGTATCCATTTTGTCGCCATTTAACAGGTTGGAGAAACAAATGGGAGATACAGTGCCAACATCGAGGGCGCGGCAAAATTTGTCCGATTTTGACCCTATTTCCATGTTGTCCGCATATGTCCCGTCCGATTTTGACTCGCTACCGTTTAAATCGTAGTCGACTTAAGTGGGATATGGTTCTCATGTATCAAATTGCAATATTTTCCCCAATGAATCGAATATTGTGGCAACCATATAAATAATAAACGGCGAGTTATCAAAGTTGCACTGTACTAAATTTAACGCTTTAAAATACTCATGTTGCGATACAAAAAAACAAGTTAGTGAATAAAATTGGAGGTTGATGTCTCCTTTCCAAATCACAGTAATGTTATATGAAGACATGTTTGCATTTAACGATTATTTTTTTAAATCATTTTTGTCATAACAGACTGTTCCGAATTATATCTGCACCATATTAAAAAAAAACCCTACTTGGAAAGTATGAACAAGTAATAATCCTTTGCCTGATAGGCATAATTGAAAAGAAACCAACGATAAAGGCAAAGCTATGATTCAAGCGAAAGCATTGATTTTTTTTCTAGATTTTTAGGGAGGGTCATGATTTTTTTTCTCACTCTGAAACTGAGTTCCTCACTCAAAATCTGAAAATTTTCATAAAACATTAGAAATGCATGGCTTTTCCTTATTGTTTACCTTCATCGTTGGTCACCTCTTCGAATATTTAGAAAGTTTTTGCATTTTTCTATTACCTTTCACTTGGCATTTTTTCCTTTCTGTTTCAAATTCATCATGTCATTTTTTTTATAGAAATTATTTGAGAATGCATCAGTAATAAAACATATGTACTCATATACATACATGACCTCATGGTGTTATCCATAAATGTTTTTCACATCTTTCTGATAGAAAAATTTCCCTTTCAATCAATAAATTGCATATACACATTTCAAACTCCTACCGGTTTCATATTCTTTTTCTCTCTGGCTTGTTTTGAAGTGTGGAACAGCGAAACGCGAGAGTCCCAGTGTACAAAAACACATGGAAGAACCATCTGAATTGACCATAGTAAAAAAATTTGTGACCTGACTCGATGGATATGAAAGGGCAACTCCCTGGCAACCTAGCAATCATGAACATACTCCTACCCTGTAATAATTGTTGTAATTATTACATACAGAGTAACAAGAGAAACCCAATTATCTTAAGTCTGCTTCTAAAGGCTCTTGGAAGTCTTTACAGCGTGACTACACAACTATCTCTGGCAAATTGGCAGTAAAATTCGAGCAAACTGTCAGAGTATTACACTTGATCTTTGAAAGGCATCACCGATGGTTGAAGTGATTCGACCGTGGTACATCATTGAGACAGTTTCTCGAGACCTTACTGTATCCATAGATTTGCCGATCAGGAAGCTTGTTGAATTGGTTGATGGAGGATAGATAATGTTGTCATGACCGTGTTTGGTGCTGAGCAGATAATGAAATCAGGAACGCTTCCTCAGGGTTCATAATAGCTTGTTGAGAATCTGGCTTGAAATGTGGTTTACATACCTGTAAGATGAGAGAGAAGAGCCCTTATAAAAATTTATGGCATTAAATCAATCAATTTTAAAAAAATAAAATTTGATACAATTTTATTTTATGATTACAATTTTTTTTCTCTCTACTATCAAAAGATTTCCTACTTGTAGGTACATCTTGAGACAATAAGTTTTCTAAAAAATATTTTTGAAAATATCTAAGCATAAAAAAAGTAAAACTGTTTCATAATATTCACAATGTTGAAAGTATATGACAAATTTTCATAATGATTAAGTTCTTTAAAAAAAATTAGAAATTAAGAAAGGAAAAAAAATTCCCAAGGTGAACAATTCTACGTTATTAATGCATGCCTAATTTTCATCGAGTTCATTGCCAGTAAGAAATTGAACTAATGTTAACTTTTTAAAATTATGAAAAGATAAAATAAGAAAAATTGTTCAAATGGACAAAAAATTAAGTGATATGATCTAAACACAAATACTGTACCTCATCTGTTCAATTTTGAACAATGATCAGTTTTTAATTATTGGAGTTAGATTAACAAAACAGCAACAGAAAAAAAAAAGTTAAACTTTCATTTGTATCGAAGTTTGTTGATGCGGAAAAAAAATATATACCATATTGATATATCAAAAAAATCAGCGATTTGCACTTCATGATTAAATTTCGACATGGAATAGCCTTCAACATTATCATAAAACTAGTGGACTAATGCTCTTATAACCAGAAAAATTCAAGAAAATTTCAATAAATAATACAAGAACGTTCTGTAATTTTGAAAACCTTTCGATGGCATGTTATTTCTCGGCATCTGAGCACGGCGACTTTTGGATCATTCCTTCAATTTAATTTATAATTCGGCACAACTATCGTGAATGGCACGAGAAATATATAAAAATACAAATTCGAAAAAACTGAGAGTTAAAATAAAATTATAAAAACACGTGCGAAGCAGAGATGAAGAACAAAGAAACGCGTTCAATCGTGCTTCGCTGAGTAGGGTCATGGAGGAACGATAGCACTACTCTTGCTGACGTCACAGCATTCCTGATCACGTGTGCAGAGGCCGGTTATCTAGGTGGTCATGCCCTGACCCTGAACATATGGACTCTGTTTTCACCAAAACCGGAAACATCAGTAATTCACTAAGCATATTAGCATGTTTTTGACAGGCCCATTTTTGACTGACGTTACATTTGCACCACGTTTTGTTTAAAAAATGTTTTTAATTAATTTTTATTCAAATTTTTGTATGACATTAATATTTTTTGAACTTGAAAGGTTCAATGAGTGTCATAGTATTTTTTTAAATTTTGTTTGCAAAAAGAAATGTAATTTTTTATGGTTTGTCAAAAATTAATTTTTTGGAAATTTTGTCTTCATTCTCCATCTGGAATTTTTTTTCTCATGAACATGAACAGAAATAAATAAAAAAAAATATTTTTTCTTTAATTTTTTTCTCGCGTTATACAGGAGGTTTACCAATTTCATAATCACTAATTATTTTAATAAAATTAAGTTAATTAAATTATATTAATTAAAAATTTACCAATTTTAAATTTATATTAATTACAAGGGAAAGCATGCTAAATTAATATCCAATTTTCTGAAACTTCTCAAATGTGTTATTTAAGTTATTTGAGTAACCAGTTATCATATACACTCATTGCCATAAAAATTTGCGCACCAAGAAATAATTAAGGGATCGAAACGAAAGTTGGCCTGAAGGTACATGTCGGGCAGATATGCAAATGATTAGAAATGCAGCGTGATTGCGCATTGCGTAATGCCACTAGAGGGCGTTGAACTTCGTTCTCCTTGGAGTATAAAACAGGTAAGCAGAGCTTGCTGGAGTGTATTTAATCGTTTGCAAAGGAAATGCTGAGGTAGACATGCCGTTACGCCGCCGTCGAAGACCATATGAGCAGTTGTCAGAGTTCGATAGGGGAAGAAGCTGGGTGGTCAGCTCGGCGAGTAGCTCGTCAACTAGGCCGTTCTGATTTTACTGTGAGGAGGTGTTGGGACCAGTGGACAGAAGAGACGTCATTTACACGGCGACCAGGTTCAGGACGCCCTCGACAGACCAGTCGTCGAGAAGACCGTCACATCATCCGAAACGCATGCGTAGAGCCAACTGCCTCATTGGCCGCTATCCAGACACAGGCAGCAGCTTCACTACGCGCCCCTGTGTCTTCCCGAACCATCGCAAGGCGCCTGGCTGAAGAGCATCTGGTATCGCGGCGCCCATTACGTGTGCTGCCAATGACACCCACCCACCAACGCCTCCGTTTGAAGTGGTGTCGAGCACGACGGGATTGGACTGCAACGAAATGGAACCAGGTCGTCTTCAGCGACGAATCGAGATTCGACTTAAGCAGTGATGACAATCGTGTTCGTGTGTGGAGGCCCCGTGGTGAACGCTTCAATCCTGCCTTCGCTTAACAGCGACACACCGCTCCCACAGCTGGTGTCATGGTAGGGGGTGCCATTGCTTACGATACACGGTCACCCCTAATATTGATCCATGGCATAATGTACGTCCATAACATCCTTCAGCCACATGTGTTACCACTCATGGCAGGGCTCCCAGGAGCCATTTTTCAACAAGACAATGCTAGTCCACACACAGCAAGGATGTCACAAGACTGCCTGCGCCACATTACCACCCTTCCCTGGCCTGCTCTATCCCTAGATTTGTCACCAATCGAGCATATCTGGGATCATTTGGGACAGCAAGTTGGACACCCTACGAGGTTGGTCGAACTAGAGACGCATTTACAGCAACTGTGGAACGAGATGTCTCAGGACATCATACGGAACTTGTGTGCCTCAATGCCCGCTCGTATCGCATCGTGCATTCGCGCTAGAGGGGGGTCCAACAGAGTACTAAAACTTCTGTTCATCTGTACTTTTTTCTGCAATAAATGATCCTTTTTCTTGGATTTTCTAATCACTTACTTATATCAAAGTAGTACTTACATGTGTAAAATTTCGTTTCATTTTGACGACTTTTTCTGGGTGCGCAAATTTTTATGGCAATGAGTGTATATAAAAAAAATTGTGCAATTTGGTCATGAATTTCAGCGGAATTGATTCAGAAATTAAAATTTCCGATATAAAACTAAAGACGAGCACCAGAACTACCACCAGAAACAGCACAACACTAATGAAGACTGACGAAAAATTTTTCAAAAACAATTTTATATAGATCTTTTATAGTGTAATGTGGTCCCTTTCCTTTATAAATAAATTTGAATATAAAATTTATAAAAGATTTCTGTCAAATTTTATAAAAGTTTGATAAAATCCCTTTTATAAAAATCGAAAAATCCAACCAATAAAGCTCATAAGTTACATTGGAGCAAATGCAACCGATAATCTTATTGGTTGAATTTTTCAAGTTTTATAAAAGGATTTTTAGAAAACTTTTATAGTGTAATACCAGCTTAACAAACACTTTTAATATGCGACTTTTTAGCACGAAAATTCAATACTGCTAGTCTGTAATTCATATTTTGGCAATTGCACGAATTCATTACAAAATTACGGCAGTTCCTCAAAGTGAGCGTCGCGACTCCTAGAAGCGTCGTGAGAAGCTATTGACCACTGATGTTTACGTCTGTTCGTATCGGTTCTTTTATAAATGCACTACAGCTACTAACTACTATACTTTTCCTGACTAGAAGCTAGGGTAAAGGGAGCAGCGGGTGACAACCACTGCATACGCGATGACGATAAATGCCATTATTCATAAAAAATTGCATACAAAAAGATCATGGCCGTAGTTGAATGAACAGTGTGCTAAAATTATGCTTCTTCCCACCCAAATCCTGCTGCAGGACACCGAGGCTAGGCTCTGTGGCGGGCCGCTGCTGTATTGAATTTATAAGGGAAAAAAAGGTGAGAATCGTCTCGGGGCCCTGAAACAACGCCATCTATAGCTGTAGTTATAGGAGGTGTTGCCTGCGTGTGCGTGTGTGAACCAGAACACTGATACCGGCCGCACCTTTGTGGAGGTCCGTAGCTCCAATAATAATCTAGTCATCGGCGAAACCGGTCCCAGGGGGAAGCTGGATTCTGGGGAATGTGTTGAAATCTGCGAGAGTAGGCTTCTGGAATGTGTAGCGAATGTATGTAGTCCGAAATTGGCCGATCGACCCGGCCAATGTCCAAATTTCGGACATTGGCCAGTGATTCTTCGCCAAAGTCCGAAACAAGAGCCGTAATTCCAGGTCATCGCCAAGTTGGAAAATTTTATGGTTACTATGAATGAGAAATTTCTTTAAGGCTACTGACCACGTTAAAATGGTCATTTTTTTCAAAATTCTTATCTGCTAGGGCTTTAAACCCCATTTTAGACCGCCACATACGCACATGTGAATTATAAAATTATAATTCACAAATTTAATTTTTTATGTTTGCAATATTTTGTTTACGTTTATAGTAATATTTTAAAACTTTACTATAATTTTTTTTTTTAATTTTTAACCCTCCTTATACCACCCTGTTGCAGGAAAACATTGATGCAAAAAAATAGAAAATTCGTCACTACATCTTTCAATTTTTGTGTGTGGATTTTTAACTTCACTTCCGGGGACGATGGGCTGAATAAGTTTGGGAAACACTGGTGTAGACCAAACCAAGAATGATCCGTGTAATGCCCATTCCTATTGCTGTGGGGTCTAAAAAAAGGGGATCTCGAGACCCAGGGCCGCAACTAGTGGGGGAGCATGCGGGTCTGATGCACCGGGCGCTGGACCGAAGGGCAGAGCAGTCTTAAGAGCATCATGGGCCCCCGGGCCAAGTGGTTTTTCTGAGGCCCTACCTGGTAAATTCTAGAAAATTTCAACAGGATCTCATTTTTGTGAGGCCCCTCTTTTCTTGAGGCCCCGGGCCGTGCACGGGTGGGCCCATGCGTTAAGACGGCACTGCGGGAGGGGAGGCGCAAGTTTAATCTTTTAGCCACCAAACAGTTTCTTTTTTCAGCCATATTGTGCTCAGAAATAAATACATTTTTGATAAACTATTTTGTATTCAAATCAGCAGTCGAAACTGGTAAGAGTATTAAATTTATTAATTTATGCAATTTTTTTTAATTACAGCGAAAAAAATGGCATTTTTACTTAAAGCTGGCTTTTTTCCGAATAACTAACTGAACTGAAAAGTATCAATATCAAGACGTATCGACAGTTCCGAACGGTCCATTTCCGCACATAGGGAATTTGGACCGATTCCGCACAGACCATTTCAGCACTTGCGAAAACTAAAGGATCTTCTCGTCTTTCTCTTTCTCTGCTTTTCTTCCTCTGTCTCTTCCTTCTTTTCTTCCCTACCATAAATAGACTGAAGTTATAAGGGGGTTGTATCCTCATGCAATTGTGCCAGTGAAATCATCTTTCACTCGTTGTTTTTCAACTAATTTCTCATAATTTTAAACAAATATAGCAAATATATAAGAAAACAACCTTTAATGGTGAATACATCATTATTGTATATGCTAAGATGTACATTCACTATTTTTTACTCTAGATCAGAACAACAGAAAAAACTCCAAATCACAACGCTTTTTTCTGAGGCTTGCACAGTAGGTGCAGTAAAATATCTTACGAACTTTTTCTACGCAGTGTACACATGAAATTAATTCTTCAATAGGCAGAAGAGCCTGTATCCGCTTACGGCAATATCCATAGCATTGCTTTCAAATTTGACACATGAACACAATTCTCTTCAAATCGAGATGAGTTCTATTGTATGGCAGAAAACTTCAAACATTTCTAAATCTGAAAAACATTTACTATATTAATCTGTACATGTACCTCTGAAACTGAAAATTTCACTGATATTTTAGGGGTTTTGCTTTGCTTGCAAAATTTTTATAACAGACTCCGGCGGTGCGCTAGTCCAGCTGGTCCAGCAATCCGGTGTTTTTAGGTGTGGTTTCTTCGCGCACAGATGAGGAAATCATGTCACTGCATGTCTTCGCAAAAAATTTTACATTATTTAACTTCTTCAATTAACTTCCAGTATTCGGGCGATTTCGGTAATCCGGAACGCTCCGGTCTGATATATGTCGGATTAACGAGAGTCTACTGTATTTCAGTCTACAATATATAGGATATATCTACAAAAATTTGAAATACATCCATTAACGAAACTTGAACGGTTCGGTAGTCGAACACGATGTCGCACCAAGGATCGAGAACTCTTGAGCTTCGGCGAGCATCATGACGCTCGCGTGAAAAATAATGTAGATGGTTGCTGTACAGTCATTATTGCACGCTTGTCACCATCACGTTTGCTGTAGATTTATAGTATTTGCTAGTTAGAAAGGCCGAAATGGTCTTAAAATCTTCAAGAAATTTTTCGCAGATGGGACTTTTAAAAGTTGTAGTAAGCAGTGTTATCAGTTGTATACATTTATGCAGACATAAGTAGGAATGATGAAGTCATAATAGTGCCTATAGTTTTTGCTTTGCTTGAAAAAAAAAAGAAAATACTTATGCAAAGCTATTTACTGTTTTAAAAGGGGCCAGATGGGGGGAAATCCTCAGTCAGTGATGTAGAATTTGAAATTGCATCAATAAAAGCTCTAGACAGACTCTTCCCATTAACCAAAATTTTCGGATGCAATTTCCATTTCAACCAATGTCTATGGCGGCACGTACGTCAATTAGGGTTGGTAAATGATAACAAGAGCAATGATGAAGTATGTGTTATTACATGTAGTATGTTATTATTTGAAGTATGTTATTACATGTGCGTATGTGTGCAGCATTAGCACATCTACCATTAGAAGATGTAGATGACGGGTGTGTGAGGCTATATCCAGGAAAACTCTCCTCAACACCCAAAATTGCAAGAATTTTATGACTACTTTGTAAAAGAGTGGTTCGAAAATTTGGTGTTGAAAATCAATATTTGGAATTGTAATAAAAGAAAACACAGAACACACAAACAACGCCTTAGAAGGATGGCATAACAGATTCAATTCCAAATTGAGTAAACCAAATCTAAAGATCAGAATGCTGATACTAGGTATGAAAGAGGAATCTAAATACAGTGACTTCTACATGAGTCGAGCACGAAAGATATCAAAAAAGTCCCTAGCTTACATTGAAAAATTGGAGTAAACTTTTACAACAGAATTTTAGTATGCGTTTTAACATCTATAACCGGGAAATAAAAAAATATTCAAGGAAAAAATGATTACAATACTTCATAGCTAATTAGATTTTATTAATCATGTTTCTCTTCAACCGAAATATTCTTTATGCTTTCTCATTATAGCACAGAATAATTTTCGAATTAATAAACGAAATATTTTGCAGGCAAATTTACGGTCATTATTTAATCATTATTTCTTATTTGGAGCTCTGCTTTTTCTCCTGCATCATGTAAATGTGCTTTCGAAAAAATTTAAAGCAAGGTTTTTTCAGGCGAGAAATTAAAAATTTTGCATTTCACACTATTTTCAATTATAATATTTATGTTGAGGATTCAAATTCATGCTATACGCTAAATAAATAAGGGTGTTAAATTTTAGGACGTAACCTTCAAACGATTTATTCCAGATTAAATGGATGGAGCGACAAAACTGTTCATTTGAAGGAAAAAAAGTGTTTTTATTTAAGGGATTTATTTTACGAGTTAATCCTAATGTGCTAAAATGTGCATTCAACATGGCTGATGTCCAGTTGGACAAGCTATTTTAGGAAGATTTGTTTTTCATGTGGCCTCTCTCCTGCCAACGACTGGGACATCGTGTGGGCTGGATCAAACAAAGCATAATATTTAACACACACATGTAGAAACGTATAAGTATTATATCAAATATTCCTGCACAGGTTAAGGTGAAAGTGAAATTTCGGTAATTATATACAAAGGCCACGACAGGCAAATTTTCCCGAAGAGGTGGCTGCAAAAATTATAGTCATGATAAATATGGGGATGTCAAATATAACCAAAATACCCAATATAAAAGCATATCACCAAAAAAAATTTAATAACATATAATACACTGCCCATAAAAAGATTATGGTTCTCTTATCTAAGTATGAATAGCTTCTCGATTTATCCCACTACATGTCTATCGTACTTCTTTTTAAACGTATCAAATTGTGTTAGAATTCACAACTCTCGCATGTAAGCAATTCCATTTCATTGACAACCTTATTAGAGAAAAACTCCTTGCAACACCACAACCTAAAATTTTTCCCTACTAAACGATATTGTGTCCCTTCGTCGAAGCAATTGATTGACGGTGTATTAATAACTCAAGGTCCATCCTATTCATCCCAATGAAAATTTTATAAACACTTCGATTATATACCCCCGACACCTGCGTTTCTCCGATGTAAACATATTCATGAAATCATGCCTTTCTTCATAGCTCAAGCCTTGTGTGCCAACAAGAGCACGCGTAGCACTTCTCTGCACCCCCATCAACCAAGTCCATGTCTCTCTGTAGGTATGGTGTCCAAAACTTTACGGAACGCGGAGAGACCTTTTTGTAAATGAAAATTTTTATTTATTATGCATAACCATTTTGGTAAGATAAGATGTAACAGATAATGTTCGTATGCCAAGACGTCATCACATTTATTGGTGATTATGTATATCCACAGTTCGTAAGGTCGTATTGGTAAATACAATAAATCGTCAATGAATTTCTTGAATTTACCAAAAATTATGCATTCGAGCGGTAATGCGCTGGTTTTATTTGTACATAATTGTGTGTGAAAAAAATCTTTCGACACTTATTTTAATTTAATTTTTATGGCAAAATGGCGTGTCGTGGACGTATGGCAAACTAAACAGATTAAATGAAGACAACAGAAATGATAATTTTTTTTTACATTTATCAAATATACAGACTTCAATTAGGAATTATGAATAATCGCTGGTGAAAGTGATAAACAACTTAAAATTCATTGAATTCACCGAGGCGATCAGTGATTATGCATAATCGCAACTTTTGCAACTTTCCCGTAACATTTGTATGTAAAGAATAGTTTGGAGTGAAATATCCCAAAAAAATTCGACATTCGAATGATAAAAAAAAATAGTTGAAGTAAATTACCAATGTAATGTGGATACAGCCCCTATCCAACCATTTCCGGAAGGCAATAAATGAAAGTAGGGGGAAAAAAGAAGATATATATTTATAAGAAGAGGCTTGATTGTGAGGAAATATGTCCAAAATCTCCCCTACGCGGAAATGCACCGTGCGGATCCGCCACCGGATAATATTCTATTATGAGCCCCTTGGTCACTCATTCTTGAAAAATTGTAGAGAAATGTCATTCGCAACACTGAACAAGTGCAAATAAAATTTGTTTTTTCCTGCGTAAACGAAAATCAGTAAAACCTGACATTGTGTGAAACCGGCGTACATTTGTTTTATACAAACACAAATGCCACAACAGACGAAACGCCCAACGAGATGGCTGAAAAAAAAATGTTTATAAAATATATTGATATCGAATACATATCTAAACTATATATCAAAGATACCCACTAAATATACCCAGTATCAAAGCAACCCAATAAGAGCAATAAAAACCATGTTTGCAATAAAAAACCATATGTTTGCACTTCAATCTTTACCGGACTGCTAGAGCTGTCTACAGGGTGGGCAAAAAAGTCCGTAGAAAATTTAAAAGTTCATAAAAACCGGAAAAATAACCGAAATAAAAAACGGTTTGCAGGGTTAGCATCGCTAGGTCACGAGAATTTTTTTATTACAGGAAAAAAACAGCCGATAGGTGGCGCTGGTACGCGCGACTTCGGTGGAAATATGTAAATGGGACGGTTATAAGAACTTGTGCTCCTAATCCACAACCAATTCACCGTTTTCAACTGTGTATGTGGACCTGCTGCACTCTGCCGTTGCTGGATTTGTGTCTCGCCTGCAATGCATTATCCCCTGTGGTGGTGGTCATGTGGAATACATACTGCTGCAATAAACGATTTGGATGCATTCTGTTCGTTATTTGCGTATCTTTTCTTTGGCTTGTGTACGTCAGCGCCACCTATCGGCTGTTTTTCGAGTTATTTTTTTCCTGTCTTAAAAAATTCCTGTGACCTAGCGATGCTAACCCTGCAAAACGTTTTTTATTTCGGTTATTTTTCCGGTTTTTATGAATTTTTAAAGTTTCTACGCGGCCTTTTTTCACCCTGTATTAGAAACACTGCAAACTAAAAAATGTGAAAAAGCCGCTCGCTGAAATCAGTGTATTGGTGAAGAAAAATAAGTTGCCCTTAATAATTGAAAAATAAGTGTATGGGCAAATCAGTACCCTTTCGCAGCACCCGAACGATGTTCCCGAAAAACTGTTCAGTGGTTAACCTCACCTTCAACCCCTTTACGACCAGGAACGTAATATTGCGTCCAAATGCCAGTGGAATAAATTCAATTTAGCTGACCTTCTTCAACCTCTTTTTTCCCTCATGACGAACGAAGGTTTATTGTAACCATATGAAACAAAGTTGTGTGCAATTCCCCCGTTCTCCTACCACCATCGTGATTTCTCAACGAGATAATGATAAACTGATAATGAGCAACTGGGATAACGATATGGTGGTTCTCCTCAGCTTTTACCTCTTCATGGCATTCCCCCTCCACACGCACACATATAATGTATCTTCCTCAGAACTAACTTTTATTATACATATAATGTACATAGAAGTGAGAAAGAATACTACAAAACAAGTTTGTAGTTGATGGGGAAAACAGCAAGGCACTGTACTAATACTCTCTTATCCAATATATCTCTGTGTGTAATAATAATATTGTTGCTCCCCACCCTTATTTATTTTTTTTCCTTCTTTCCCTTTCTAACTTTTTAGACGTGGAACAAGGCTACCAAATTTATCATCTATACGTCTAATACAGATCATTGAAATTTATCGCCAAAAGCTTAAACGTGAAGCGGTTAACATTACAAGAGGTGCGAAAATGCCTTCTTAGCCCAGTTGACTGAGCATTTAGTTGTGGCCCTGTCAAGACCAGTTCAAGCTTGCTCTATAGTGTAAGGACGCCAGTGAGATGCCAACTATTGGTTGTCTCGCATACAGGTGAACCTCATGGGATCGTCGAGAAATAACTCAGCTTGATGTCGCTTGTTTTTGTCGGCGCTGGAAGTCCCTAACCAAGCTGTGTGCGATCGTCGCGCTTAAAAACACAAGTAATGATCATTGCGAATATATGTCACTCTTGGATTTCCTCTCACGAGTCTTCGAGATAGTGTCTTTGCATTTTGATAGTGATTCACTGGCAACTAATAATATAACGGTTGACTTAAAGGTTCGCTCTGAGACGTCCCATCGCTGCCTATCGCATATCACCAATTAAATTAGCGTTTCTTAACCTACGGTCTGTAGACCAGAAATGTCCCGAAAGGATTGGTTTCAGGTCGTCCACAGGCAGCCTTGAAAATTGAATTATAATTCAAATTATATGAGACTAGCTGTTACGCACGGCTTCGCTCGCATGGTTTTGTTAATCTGAAAATATTCCGCCGATGATCCCCCCTATAACTATTGAACATCTTATGGGCTTTGGGGGTTGAATTTTCAGAAATCCTGTCTTAGTGTGGGGTGTATCTATATTATAAAATATAATATTGACCAAATTCATATTTATTGCTTCAGCGGTTTCTGATCGGTCATGATTGTCCCATATACCTTTGAACCACCTTATGACCTCTTTACAGGATGAAATTTGAAAATTCTCTCCTTAGTGATTCTTTATATCATAAAATAATACTACTGACTAAATTTCATATTTATAGCTTCAGTGATTTCGGCTCAGCGATGATTGCACCATATAACCTTTGAACCCCCCTTAGCGGGTTCAATTTTGAATAATCTCTTAGTGAGTTCCAACATTGCAAAATAAAAATAATGACCAAATTTCATA
Source organism: Pholcus phalangioides (assembly GCF_987345545.1). Classification (NCBI taxonomy): domain Eukaryota; kingdom Metazoa; phylum Arthropoda; class Arachnida; order Araneae; family Pholcidae; genus Pholcus; species Pholcus phalangioides. The sequence goes on along the minus strand of NW_028301604.1, from coordinate 46,858,071 downwards.
TTTATAGCTTTAGTGGTTTCGGCTATGCGGGATTTCTCTATAGCCCCGTTTAAATGGGAAATTGAAAGCGGGTTTCAAACTCGATTCAAGAATTTTTCCCAATTTCTGCTCTCCATTTCTTTCCTTACGAGGGAAAAAAGTTGTCAAGCGGGTACTAGCACTCCCAATGCTATCGCAATATTGCTCTTGTAAAAGGGGCTTGTATTACCTGTACACCCCCCCCCCCATGAGCCCTTTAGGGGGTGGAATGTACAAAAACTCCCTTTTTAGTTAGTCTTTGCATCATGAAATGGAACTACTGATCAAATTTTATATTCCTAGCTTCAGCGGTTTCGGCGTGGCGTGATTTCTTTGATTTTTTTACCTTTGAACCCCCCCCCCCCTCTAGGACCAAGGGGTCAAATTTCGAAAAACCCTTTCTTAGGGGAGTCTTTACATCATGAAATAAAACTACTGACCGAATTTTATATTTATAAATTCAGCGGTTTCTGCTCGGTGATGATGAATCAGTCAGTGAGTCAATCACAAGGCAGCCATTTTATATATACATAGATTAAGATAGTGCTAGTGCATGGTTCTGGAAAATAATAGCCAGAACATTCGGGGAAACAAGAATAAAAGAGTACGCACCCCACATGTGGACTTAACTAATTGTAAAAACTAAACTTGAAGATATGAAATCTTGAAAATTTTATAAAACATATTTTATTGAATTAAGAATATATGTGTAAAAGATATGAAAATATCATCATGTACAAATGAGTTACAAATTTTATTTAAAAAAAATAGTGAATAAAGATTTGACAATAAAACGAAAAGAATGTGCACATACCTTTATAACTGCAGCAATTCTCATGCCACCATTCATTACATACTCACTGAAAACAATACTCATCTTAGGTTCACAGGCTGGGCTCAGCGTTCGTTCTTTGAGAACGAAGAGCGTCTTTTTTTGTCGGGGAAGTGGTTTATGGTATCTCCACTAAAAGTTGAAAAATGAAGTGTTTTAGGAGAAAAAGCTCCCTCCAGAGGAGCCAGCTAAAGCATCTTTTTTCACAGAACCAATGTTTTTCACTTTACAATGAAATATTTAGGTATAAAAAGTGTATATATTTAACTAATGAAATATCGGAAACAAAATGGTCCAATTCACTGACTGTTCCGCCTTCTTCCTTGAAGAATCATGTAACTGTTGAATTTTGGAATCCCTTCAGTATTCAATTCATCCGGCAGATAGCCGAATGAAATTCAAGTAATACAGGGTGAATCCGACCTATAGTCCGTTTCAGGTTAAATTTACAGTGAAGGGGAAGCTATGAGGGAACCGCATCACTCGTTGCTATGGGGACGAAAGCCTCTTAACCAATGTATCGATGCGCGACCTTGGTAAAGTACGGCCGATTTTCGCCAATCTCACTGAGAAAAATCTTTTTTTACGTGTAACGTAATTGCACAGTTAAATTAGTAATAATTATAGAACTAAAAAAAACCACTGCCGATACTTTCAGAAATTAAAGTGAGGTTTTTGAAATCATTTTTTTTTTTTTTTTTTTTGATTAGAAAGTGTTTTAAAATTTAGAAAAAATAATTATTTTCTATCAGCGTGTCACTTACTCTTCATTGATGTGCCGTAAGTGACACTAAAAATTTCAAAAAACGTAGTAATATTTTTCTGCAATATTTCCCTTCCCTGAGCTGAAATTTATTTACAAAAAAATCCAAACAGTATTATGAAAGCAACGTATAATGTTAAATAAAATTTTTTAAGCCAATCAAAAAAAAATAAAAAAAATTAAGAAGAAGCAGATTAACTGTTTTCACGTGTAAATGCAAGAATAGCACCAAATAATAATAATGATACGGAAAAGTTTAGAATTTTTTACTCACTTTGCTTGCCGAAATTTCCGTCGCTCGACCTCCTATAATGGCATTTTTTATCCTATAATGGATTATCCACCACAACTGGAAAACGGTTCCAGATAGGTGGGGTGTTTCATGTTCCACTTGGGCTCGTCTATCACCCCGTTCCGTTTAGCAGAACATATCACGTTCACCCTGTATAATAACGAGTAAAGAAGTGTGGGGATCCAGTGTATTATTACTAAAGAGCATGTTTCGGCCCAGAGAGCCGAATGTCCTGTATAATTGAGCCAGACAGTGTTATACATGAAACCGTGTGGCTGACACGGCCAGCAGAGCTCGCTCGTATGTTCTCGATTACCATTACCCTTTTTTTGTCTTCATCGTATTAATTGTGCAAATAAATATTTTATTATGTTCGCGGAGAGATTTCAATATATTTGTCAACATCATCGACCCCTTTCTTTCTACCGCCACATTGGTGACCAAAAATCCTGTAACATCGCTGCCTTCACGATAACTCAACATCGCATGGTCGACGATATTCATTCCTGACTATGGTGCTGCCTGATTATCACCGATGCTGATTCTTCACGCCTATACATTTACCGGGTGAACGACACTTCGCTGGGAGATTTCAACGCTTAAGCTTACCGTTTTAAGGGGTGAGTTGCTTTTTTCTTATTGTTGGCCGCCGCTAAGTTTATTTTTCGTCATGCCAACCGAAACTTCAACCACAGCGATTACGCCTCAATCTCAACTGCTAGAGTCGCATTTCGTGCACCCCCTTATTAGGTGATAAGAAACCTTCTCAGCTGTTGCGACAGATGAAAGATTTAGCACAAGACCATGTCTCTGACGATGTGTTGAGATCATTGTTTTTACAACGACTCCCAGTAAACATGCAACAAATATTATCAGTCAGCAAAGATCAACTGACAGAGTTGGCCTTGGTCGCAGACAAAATCGCCGAAGTTACCGACATTTCGCCGGTTATCACGGCTACCTCTACTGACACGATCACTCAAACTTTTGAAAAAAAAATTAGAAGCTCTCAGCGAGCAAATTGAGCTTTTGTCGCGAGGGCGTTCCCCCGACAAGACATTTCCAGAGCCGAAATCGTTCGAATTCGAGAACTAGAAATCATTCTAAAAATCGTGTTTCCTCCGAAAATCTTTGTTGGTATCACAGGCGTTTCGCCGAGAAAGTTCGCAAATGCATCAGCCCCTGTAATTTTTCGGGAAACGCGCGAGCTCATCAGAACTAGCGGCATCTGATGTTAGCCGACTCAACTGCCGCTTATTCATTCCATATCGCAACACTGGGTTGCGTTTTCTGATCGATTCAGGCGCGGCATGTTCCGTCTTCCCCGTGAGTCACATAGGTGATCGCAAACCAGTTGTGGACGAAAACTTCATTTTATACGCTGCCAATGGAACCGCTATTAAAACATATGGCAATAAACATTTAGTGCTCGACTTGGGTTTACGCAGAGACTTTCCTTGGTCATTTATCATCGCCAATGTCTCCGGCCCTATCTTGGGAGCTGACTTTATGCAGCGATTTGAGTTATTGGTTGATATCAAGAACCGTCGACTCATTGATCAATTGACATCTCTTAACGAACGAGGTAATGTTTTGCCCGGTCAGCCTCCTGGTTTGAATACCATTTTTGGTACTTCCCAGCAGGGGCGTAGCCAGAAATTTCGTTCAGGGGGGGGGGGGGACCAAAGTGACAGAACAATGGATTTGGCCATCTTTTTCCCTTTTTTCGGTCATTTTCTTACATTTCGGAGGGGGGGGGGACCAGACCCCCAAGTCCCCCCTCTCGCTACGCCCTTGCTTCCCAGTACCATCAGCTACTGTCCGAATTTCCAAACATTACGCAGACTGCTCTCAATCAAGTTCCTATTGATCATTCAACAACACACTGTATTCTCACTGATGGTCCACCCGTAGCTTCAAAAGCCAGACGTCTTAGCCCAGAGAAGTTGGACGCGGTACGACAAGAATTTCAGATGCTCTTGGCTCAGGGTATAGTTCGCCCGTCCTCAAGTCCTTGGGCGAGTCCCATTCATCTCGTTCCGAAGAAAGATGGATCCTGGCGTGTCTGTGGAGACTTTCGTAGGCTCAACGCCGTTACAATCCCGACCGATACCCACTGCCACACATCCAAGATTTTGGCATGGAGTTGAATGGTAAAATTTTTTTCTCCAAATTAGATCTCGTGAGAGCTTACAACCAAATTCCAGTTAATGAGAAAGATATACAAAAAACAGCTGTCATAACTCCGATAGGACTTTTTGAATACACTCGCATGACTTTCGGTTTGAGAAACGCAGACCAGTCGTTCCAGCGATTCATTGACGAAGTCGTTCGTGGTCTCAATTGCTATGTATACCTCGACGACATTTTAGTGGCTAGTGAAGACGAAACCACGCATCTGAAGGACCTACGTAAAATTTTTGAACGTCTCAATAAATATCGCGTTGTCCTCAATGTCAAGAAATGTGTATTTGGCCAAACCGAATTGCCCTTCCTTGGGTACCTCATATCTTCGAGGGGTATATCGCCATTACCCGAAAAGGTCAGTGCTATCGACGAGTACCCGAAGCCTACCACTGTGTATGATTTGAGACGCTTCTTAGCTCTCATAAATTTTTACCATAGGTTCCTGGACAAAGCAGCCGAAAACCAAGCTGCACTCCATGACCTGGTGAAAAGTGAAAAGAAGAAAGACAAAACCCTTATTGCCTGGACCCCCGCAACTGAGAAAGCTTTCCAGACTTGCAAGGACATGATCGCTAATGCTGCCATGTTGGCTTATCCTAAACAAGACGCTGAATTGGTTCTCATGACCGACGCCTCAGACACAAGTCTCGGAGCCGTTCTGAATCAAAAACATTTAACTACAGTTGAGCCCATTGCTTTCTTTTCCCGCAAGCTCACTGCAACGGAAAAGAACTACAGTGTCTACGACCGCGAGTTACTGGGAATTTATTCTGCTATTCGGCACTTCCGTCATTTCTTGAAGGGTAGGCAGTTCACCATTCTTTGTGACCATAAGCCTCTCACCTATGCCTTCTGCCAGAAGACAGACAAGTGTTCTCCCAGGCAGTTACGACAACACGAATTCATATCGCAGTTTTCTACCAACATACAGCATGTTCCTGGTGGGCAAAATCCTATCGCCGATGCTTTTTCACGTATGGAGGCATAGAACTGCCAGCCCATATTGACTATCAACTCATGGCATAGGACGATGAAAGTTTGCATTCCTGTAAGCTTAACAATTCCGGATTGGACTTGAAACCATTTTCTGTTTCTTCCGATGGTCCCGATCTGCAATGTGACGTCTCAACAGGCGCTATTCGACCTCTTGTACCTGAAAGCTTACGAAAAGCAGTTTTTGACTCTATGCACTCGCTGTCACATCCAAGTGGACGTGCTACAGCAAAGCTGGTAAAAAGCAGATTCATATGGCCATCTCTAGAAAAAGACTGCACGCATTTTGCTAAATGTTGCATTACCTGCCAAAAGAGCAAGGTCAGCAGACATGTCAAGTCACCACTTGGGCAGTTCGCATTACCCAAATCTCGCTTTAATCACGTCCATATTGACATCGTTGGCCCTCTACCACCTTCGCAAGGCTACACGTACTGTCTCACATGCGTTGACAGATTTACTCAGTGGCCCGAAGTGTTTCCTATGGTTAATCAAACTGCTGAATCTGTTTCTGAAGTTTTCTTTGCAGGATGGATTTCAAGGTTTGGTGTCCCAGAGGTTGTTACTACTGACCGTGGTGCACAATTCGAATCTGCGCTGTTCCATTCTTTCACTCGTCTACTGGGTACAGGGAGAACAAGAACCACGGCATACCATCCAGCTGCTAACGGGATGGTCGAGAGATTCCATAGACAACTAAAAGCTTCCATCATGTGTCTCCAGTCCAACAGCTGGACGAAAGCATTGCCATCCGTCTTGCTAGGAATCCGTTGCAGCCTCAAAGAAGATGTTGGTGCTAGTCCCGCAGAACTTGTCTATGGTGAGACACTGCGTTTGCCAGGTGAGTATTTTTACTCTTGCAGGATCTCCCCACGAGCTGACCAATTCTTGGTTCATCTCCGAGAGCGCATGCAAAACCTGAAACCTGTTCCGGCGAGTCATCATGGTCAGCACGACATCTTCGTCCATAAGACTTTGCCGACAGCTACCCACGTCTTCGTCCGAGTGGATGGAGTTCGACGACCGCTTCAGGCACCATACAACGGACCCTTCAAGATTCTCGCACGAACTCACAAGTTCTACACCTTGGACGTCAATGGCAAATCTCAAACCGTGTCAATCGACCGTCTCAAGCCGGCCTTCGTCCTCGCTACTCCAGAAGAATTTACAAGAGAGACAGACTGTTCCACATCGGACACAACAAAAACTGATCCTCCACGAACTGTGACAACTCGTTCTGGTCGAATTGTAAGATTTCCTTTTCCTCCAGCCTACCGGCTTACGGTCTCAGAGGGGAGTACTGTGGGGATCCAGTGTATTATTACTAAAGAGCATGTTTCGGCCCAGAGAGCCGAATGTCCTGTATAATTGAGCCAGACAGTTATACATGAAACCGTGTGGCTGACACGGCCAGCAGAGCTCGCTCGTATGTTCTCGATGGGATCCGGAACTTTCGCCCCCGACATCTCGCCCCTGGAACGTTTCGTCCCCGTTACATTTGGCCCCCGGAAATTTCGCCCCGGTACATTTTGCCCCTGGTGCGTTTGGCCCCCGAAAAATTCACACGTGACATTTCACCTACCCTGAACGTATGAGTGACCGTATGAGTGATTGACTGTATGAGTGACCAGTAGGGTGATTTTAGCGGTTTTGGTGCACAATAGGACTGCGCATTTGCTGCGCATCAAACAATAGGGCTCCCCACTTGCTGCGCATCAAACAATAGGGCTCCCCACTTGCTGCGCATCAAACAAATGGGTGCTTCGCACTTGTTGAGGCTCGCTAGATGGCGCTTCCTATGACGTCATTCCTAAATTATCGTTCTTGCCTATGACGTCATTCCCAAATTATCGTTTTTCAGGGGGGTCATTCCTAAATTAAACTTTATTTCCCAAGTGATGATTTTTTTCAGGGAACATTCCTAAATTAAACTTTTGAATTCATTTTCTGACTTAGAAAAAATTTGCTCCTAAATTAAACTTTATTTCCTGACTTGTTTTTTTTTTTTTTGGAGGGATGCTCCTAAATTTTTTTTTTCCATCCCAAGTGATGAGATTATTTCAAAGAGGGGTCATTCCTAAATTAATCTTTTCTTCCACAAATTATTGTTTTTTTACTGACTTAGTTATTTTTCTAATGATTTTTTTTTTTCATTCCTAAATTAAACTTTTTTTTTCACATATCAAGCTGTAAAATAAAATTCCCTCAAAAAGAAATGTTATTGACTTTTCATCATACTCAAGCTGAAAAAAAAAAAATCACACGTAACTCAATTAATGACAGAAGCATTGATGATAAAGAAAATTAAATTTTAATGATACACAAAATAAATGAGAAAAAATATATATACAAGAATAAATGGAAAAAATATATATACAAAATAAATGGAAAAAAATATATACAAAATAAATGGAAAAATATGTTAAAATAAATGGGAAAAAATATGTACATCAGTGTCCATGTAGCACTGTTCATCGAATGGCATAGTGGCCATACGCATATGTTTTAATGCCATCACCGAGAATATAGCGTTTATCGTCGCGAGGGCACAGCGACGTTTTGCGGAGGGCGACCGTTTGAAGTTTGTGGTTACTGGAGGAGATTTTTAGCATGGTGTTTTTGATCGAGGAGTTGTTGCGGAGGCAAGCCAGATAATCTTGATGTTTTAGTTGTTTTTTAACAACCGCACGAACGACCCCTTTGGCGGTCTTTTTCTCCGCGACTGCTGTGACCATGCTGTACATTTTTGATCTTAATCCGACGAATTCCACAACGGGTTCGCCGCCGTTCTCGTCCTTCATGACGCCCACCACTTTTTTATTCTGCAGGCTAAACAGAGGATGATCACCGGGATAGTTTGACGTGTCGAATCTGTGGAGCTCCTCCCTCATGTCTTTGTAAATGTCACCGGTTTTTATCTCGTAGAGGAATGAATCTGTGTCTGTGAACAAAACTTCCACACCGGGTCCGTACTTTTTCTTCATAAAATTATAATGGAAGTCCGCCATCAAGTGTTTGGACAGGTCCAAAATCGTGACACCGGTATATATGGGCCTGTCCAGATGGATTTTCGTCTTCAACATCTTGATGACGGCTAACTCACCGGTGATTATCCTGAAGCATTCGAATGCCGGGGATGATATTAGCTTCCTCAAGCTCTTCTGATTGTTGGCGAGACGGATGTCGACGTGCTTCCTCAAATTTTCTAGCGATTTCCCGTACACAGCGTTATTGAGGAGCTTATAGAAGTCCTTTTCGAATTCGCACCGGGCATTTTTCCTCTTTTCGGTGTTGAACGCTATGTACGGGCGTATCCAAGGCTCTTGTGTGAATTCGACTGCACGCCGAACACCCGTCAGCTTCATCCCCAGCGACGTGTATAACTTCAGGCACCGGTAATGGATGACGTAGGAAGTTTTGTTCATCAGATTTGGTGAGAGCTTTTTGGATGGTTTATCACCGGGTCTTCTGATGAATGGAGAGAGCATGTCACCAGTAATTTCAATGTTTTCTGCCGCCAAGGGGAAACAATTGTGCTCGTCGTGCAACTTCACCGGGTATTCCATGTCCACTTCTAAAATATACCCCTTGACGGCGTTGTCATCGATGTTGAGAAAATCGATGCTCTCAAGTTCACTGGGGGACAACCATCTAAAGTCTCTCACCGGGAGGGGCTCCATCATACACTTTCCGTATAAGTTGTTCACATCATAGTACATGATATATGATGTAGGTTCACTGGGGTTATAACCGGGTATTAACGGGTTGTTGGCTCGCGCATACCGCTTGGAGATCACTGAGACCCCACCTCGGATACCTTTCTCCATGAAGAGATGCATGTCCGGATCGTTGATCAATTCGAGCTTGACACCGGTCATTCGCAGACATGCGTTCCAGGCCAATCCCGGGGATGTGAACGTATGCACCGGGTCGATCTTGTAGTTTTCTTCGCAGAGTTTTCTAAAACTCTCGAACACATCCCCGAGAAGCAGCACGTCAGTCTTCACGTAGAGGTTGTGGTAATCACCGAGGTTGGAACACCGGAATTCTCTCCAAACGGTATGCGCATATGTATACTCGTCACTGGTTATATGTTGATCCCCCAGAGAGGTGTAAAAGGCCTCTCGTGGGGGCAGCACCGGATCTTCGAACTTCTCAAACGAGTCAACGTACTCGTACGGATAACATCCTTTACGTTGAAGAAGATGACTCGTAGCTCCAAAACATTTCTTCATGTTGTTGAAGTCACCGGGGTTCATCGCTTGCACGAGTGAATCCAACGACGCCGCCAAGAACTGGTTGGAATCCAGGAATCGCAGGCGACCGAGAGAAAAGGAGATAAATTTCTCCATATTCCTCCCGATCACCTGGATCCTGCGATCGGGGTACCGGGAAAGTCCTTGCATCAGGAAATGAGCGTCGTAGTTTTGTAAATTGTGAAATATAACCGGGATGTGACGTCTTAACCTGAGCTGGAGATTGCACTTCTGATGCAGCGCCGCTCTAAAACCACCGGTGATGTGACAGTGGTCACGAACCCTGTCGTCACCGAGTGGGCGGTCGCACACCATACAAGTGGTCGCATTCCCGAATCTCTCTTCATCTTCAGCTGTCATCTGCAGAGGCACCGGGTTGTCGAGCTTGCCCATAACCACTCGTTCTTCTTCGACGAGACACCGGAAGAAGACGTCCACGCAATCTTCACCCCTGTACACTGTGGGCTCTTTCACGTATACACCATCGGGCCCCACGACCGTATACGCGAATCCACAGGGGCGGTGAAGGCTCTTCTGGGTTGTGCTAGAGAGAGACGGGTTCGGCTTACAGCTGTCCACCTTCTCCAAGATCGCCTCAAAGTCCGCATATATGACGTATGGAACGTGCAGCTGGTAATGGTTGTTCTTGAAGAACATCACGTTGTCGTCTACACCGGGATACGTCACTCGTTGCAGACCGTGTGTCTGGCAAAGTGGTTCGTGCGCATTCAGCTGCTCGAGGGAGGAGAAGCGTTGCAAGCAATAATTGCAAAAGTGGGATGCACCTTCATACTTGGTCGTGTAGGAAAGCAAACGAGACATGTTTTGGATGAGGCAGTAGTGCGACGTTGTCTCGTTGCTGATGAACAAGAGGTTGATTGGTGTACCAGACACCACCTCACTAATCCTGAGAGGAAAGACTTCTCCCCCCTCCAACCCAAAGACGTTAATGCGCACTGAATTCGCAGCTTCGAACCGTGGGATTTGTTTAAGTGTCACCGGGTATACTAATTCACTGGTATTCAATTCATTCTCATACTGAATATAGTTGAACACCCTTTCGGGGTTTTGCTTCACCGGGTGTAGGGCAGCCAACACACACCAGAGAAAGCATTTCTCATCATCGTTCTTTACATTTACCACTGCTCTTCTGCTGGCTACCCCCTTTGGCAGCGGAATATAAGTGGCGGCCGCTAGTGGTTGGTATTGCGCCGTGTTTAGCTCAAGCAAGAGCACGCGCTCGAGCACCCAACCACTTCCGCTGCCTTCAAAATCCTCTGTCGCCTGCTTTACCTTTACGAAGGCTATTTGTAGGTGCTCTTCTATCTGGTCGGCGGTTAAAGTGGTGAGCATTTTACTTCGAAGATACCCGTTGCAGAACTCGTCCTCGCCGTCACTTCCTTTCCTGGAAAAAACAGCAGTCGCGACGATGTTCCATTTAAGGGATCTGTGGGTGGTCATGTCCTCCCTCAACAGCCGCGTCAACTCCTCTCTCACGCTGTCGAGGAAGGTGGTCATATCCATTTCGGTGTCTGGGGTGGGGATCAATTCGTGCGTCGACAACATGTCGAGTGCGCGCCTGACTTGCCCTCCTCCTCCTAGCTGTGCTCCTCCTTGGGGTGCTCCAAGCTGCTGCTGTGCCCCATGGCTCGGTGATGGCCGCTGTGGTGGTGCTCCTCCTTGCGCCCACTGTGGGGACGCATCATGCTGGGGTGGTCCTGCTCGGTGATGGCTCGGTGATGGCCTCTGTGGTGGTGCTCCTTGTGCCCACTGTGGGGGCACACCATGCTGGGGTGGCGCACCATGCCCCATGGCACGCTGGTGGCGCATCAAATCGCTCTTGCGGTGAAACGCTGCATCGCACACCAAACACTTGTGGCGACGCTCGCCATGCGTTAGCCTGTGCTGATTCAGATTCCTACGCAAGGAAAACTCCTTGCCGCACGTCTCGCATAGGTGTCGCTCCTGAAAAACAAATAAAAAGGGAATGTAGGACACGTAAGTCTAACACAAGCAATGGATGAGAGGTATAGAAACCCACGTCTTCCCGCTAGTTTCGGTGGCGTATCCGCCCTCAAGCGCGTGCTCAAGTCATCAAAGAAAAAAGAAATCAGAGATTGGTTGGCTGGCGAGAGAGCGTACACGTTACACAGATCCATTAAAAAAGTGTTTCCCCGCAACAAAACAATAGTGGCCGGTCTAAACAGTCAATTTCAAATCGACTTGGTGGACATGCGTAATCTAGCAATTCACAACGATGGTTACAACTATCTTTTAACGTGCATCGACGTCTTTTCCAAGTACGGTTTCGTCGTGCCTCTCAAAAGGAAAACCGGTGACAGCGTGGCCAAAGCTTTAGAAAGCATCTTTCAACAACGTCAACCAGTGGCGCTACAGAGCGATAAGGGGCGCGAATTTATAGCGTCACCAGTCCAGCGCTACCTCAAGCGTCAAGGTGTAAAGTTTTTCACTACGGAGAACGAACAGATAAAGGCCAGCGTGGTGGAAAGATGGAACAGGTCTCTCAGAAACTGGATGTACAAGTACTTCACTGCCAAGAACACGTATCGCTACATCGACATGATCGAAGACCTCGTGTGGAGTTACAATCACAGGTATCACAGGTCTATAAAAATGAGGCCCGTGGACGTGAACCCCGGAAACGAGCCGGAGGTGTGGAACAATCTCTATGGGGATACACCCAAGAAACAAGATTGCAAGTTTAAAGTGGGTGATCACGTGCGCATCACAAGATCAAAACACACCTTCGAGAGGGGGTACGATTCTAATTTCACCGAAGAGATATTCGTGGTGACCGAGTGCGTGAAAAGGGAAATTCCCGTTTACAAGCTCGAGGACCTGATGGGGGAAGAAATCAAGGGCACATTCTACGCTGAAGAGATGGTAGGTGTAAAGATGGGAGAAAAATTTCCGATTGAAAAAGTTTTAAAGAAGAGGAGAAGAAAAGGAATTATTCAATACCTCGTGAAATTTCGGGGGTATCCGAAAAAATTCAACGCGTGGGTGGTCCTATAAAAACCCGGAAACAGTGCGCGCATCTGTCATTTCAGAGATGGCTTCTTTCTATCTCACTCTACCCAGCGATGCTTCCAGAGACTTTTTTCCCGACAACACGCTCTCGAGTTTCGTGGTTAAACTTCCAAACACCCTGGAATTCGAATCCGAGATGGAAGTCGCACTGTCGGAGATAATTTATCCCCATTCATTCCACAACATCACTCAAGAGACAAACACTTTCGAATTCGATGTCGGAAACAAGATAATGAAGACCGGTCGCATAGCCCCGGGTTTCTACGAGACGACCCCCGAACTGATCAAAGCCATATCCACTCAAAATTTTCAAGACAAGATTGGTGTGACGTACAATAAAATCACGAAAAAAGTTAAGGTGAACCTCAAGAAAGACACCAAGCTCAGTCTCAGACACGGTATAGCCGAAAACCTGGGTTTCGAACCCGGCCTGATAGAGGGTCCGACCATAGTCGAGGGTCCTTTCACAGCCGATCCTAAATTAGACTTTCATCTCTTGTACGTGTACTGCAACCTGGTCGAACCTCAGGTCGTGGGTAACACCTACGCCCCGCTACTGAGAATCGTGAAAACTAGCGGTCAGGACGGGGATATCGTCAGCGTGTCTTTCGAACGCGCCCATTACGTGCCGCTGGCCAGAAAGAGTTTCGACATCGTTCACATGTATTTAAGGACGCACATGGGCAAGTTTTTCACATTTCAACGTGGAAAGGTGATAGTGAAACTACACTTTAGACTGCGACATGCATTATAAACCGTACCGGAGCTGTGCCCACAGCATCAACGATTATTATCTCGCTCAGGCTGGAAACGGACTCGGATATTATCAGGGTAGCGCTCTGCAAAGAGGTTATGGCCTCGGATCTATATTCAGCTCTCTCTTCAGATCGGCCGTGCCCCTGTTGAAACGCGGTGCCAAGGCAGTCGGTTCTCAACTGTTGCGCTCTGGTGTGGATTTCGCCAACGACATCGTTCAAGGAAAAGACGCAAAGATCGCAGCTCGCGATCGTGCCAAGGAAGCCGGAAGGTCTCTCACGGATAAGGGGGCCAATAAAATCAAATCCATGCTCGGAGGAAAGAATAAAAGGAAGAGACTCGTCAAGAAAACCGTCAGTAAGAAGAGAGCTAGAAAGCTGTCGACATCCGATATATTCAGCGATGGCTTTAATCCACGAAAATTCTCATGAGTGTTTGAAAAGCGAAGCCGATCTGTTCACGGTGCCACCCACGGAAACCTCTATAGAATCAGCCGAATGGGTCCAGTACCATCCGATATCTCAAGTGCGTGATTCGGGGGCCCCCATCGAATTTCACGTGGCCGGTAGTGCCGAAGAATACATAGACCTTTCTGCCACTCAGCTGTATGTCAGAGTAAAGGTGACAAAACCAGAAACCGCCGAAGCCGTATCGACGGCGAATAATTTCTTGCATACCCTTTTCTCTCAGATTGACGTCACGTTGAATGGAAGAACGCTCACAAACTCATCACACACTTATCCGTATCGAGCTTACCTGGAAACGCTGCTTAACTACGGATCGGATGCAAAGAAAGGACCCCTGACAGCCGAGGGCTACTACAAGGACACTGCAGGTCACATGTCTGACCTAACCAAGAACGAGGGGGCCAAGAAAAGAGCTAAACTCGCGGAAAATTCTTTTGAAATGATGGGCGTGCCTCACGTCGACATATTCTATCAACCGAAGCTGATGCTCTCTCTGGTGGACTTGAAGATGAGACTGGTTCGCTCGAAACCCGAGTTCTTTCTGATCACTGCTGCTCAGGGTTGCGACGTGGTTATCGAGCAAGCGAGTATTTTTGTGCGTAAAGTAAGAATGAATCCTGCTGTGGCTGTAGCGCATGCCATGGCGCTCGAGAAAACAACAGCCAAATATTGCATTAACCGCGTGATATGCAAGGTTTATTCGATATCCATGGGAAGCATGAGTTTCGTGCAAGATAACGTATTTCTCGGGGTCATGCCCAAGAGATTGGTTATGGGCATGGTGGACACGGAAGCATTCAACGGAACGTTCAATTTGAACCCCTTCGACTTCAAGCACAACAACGTCAACTTTGTTTCTGTTTCTATCGATGGAAGACCCGTCCCCCACACGTCGCTACAACCAGACTTTAGGAACAGACACGTCATCAGAGCCTACAACACACTCTTCGTGGGCACCGGAAGGCCCGGAGAAGATAAAGGATGTGACGTGAGCAGAGAAGAATATGAAGCCGGCGGTTACTGCCTCTTCGCCTTCAACCTGATACCCGACATGAGCGACTGCGGACACGTGCACCTACAAAAGCAGGGCAATCTGCGAGTGGAACTCAAGTTCTCCTCAGCCTTGATCAAGACCGTGTCGGTTATCATATTCGCCGAATTCGAATCGCTGGTGGAAATAACAAAGTCCAGAAGCGTCTTGTGTGACTTTGCGGGATGAACACTAAACAGATAGAGCACGCCCTCTCGACACACCCCCACACTCGAAAGGCTTTCCTAGGTGTTTTTGCGAGTGACAATTTACCCGAAAATGTGATCGCTTATCCCGCTGCACTGGTTGTGAACACGGACAGAGAGAACGAACCCGGAACGCATTGGTTGGCTATTTACATCGAAAACGAAGCGAGAGCTGATTTCTTTGACTCTTACGGGAACCCGCCCACCTATTTCAAGAAGGGACACATAAACAGATTTCTACGACGCTACTCGCGCGTCGACTATAATGACGTCATGTTACAATCAGATAAGACAACCGTGTGCGGTCACTATGTGATTTTTTTTATCTATTCTCGATGTATCGGCAAAAGTATGAATAATATTGTATCGCGTTTTAATATGCAAAACGATATGCGCGTAGCAAGCTTTGTAAAGAAAAATTTTTCTGTTAAATAAAAGAGAAAAAAAATTCATTCATTTGTCATTTACTATGGAACCTTTCAAGCTGACACATCCGAGCACCGTGCTCATTGCCGGACCCACCGGTTCGGGAAAAACATATTTTCTCAGAGAACTATTAAAACACAGAAACGAAATGTTTCGAGAGCCTCGTCCGAAACGAGTTATATGGTTTTACGGCGAATATCAGACTTTGTTCGAAGACATGGAGGACCACGTGGAATTTCGAGAGGGAAGCAATTTCGAAAGCGTGGAAGAAGACAGCTTGGTGATTTTAGATGACCTCATGAACGAGCTATCGGGCGAGAAAAAATTAGCAAACCTTTTCACAAAGTACAGTCACCACAGAAAATTGACCGTGATTTTCATAGTGCAGAACGTGTTTCACCAGGGGCGGGAAATGAGAAACGTTTCTCTGAACGCGCAATATATGTTTCTATTCAAAAATAGAAGAGATGTCAGTCAGGTGACCCACCTGGGACGTCAGCTGTTTCCCAATAAAATCAAATTTTTCAACGAGGTGTTCGAGGATAGCACGAAAAAACCGTATTCGTATTTAATGGTTGATTTACGACCCGAGACGGAGGAGGAAATGCGCCTGCGCACTAACGTGTTACCTGGGCAGACGCAATATATCTATAAACCCAGGAAATGAAACTTTCCATTTTCGAACATGACGGCTGTGATAGAGGTCGAGGGTTTCCAGCTGTCGGATAGAACATTCATAATCAAGGAGTTGGCGTGGTGTTTCATGCATTCGAGAGAAAATTTTCACTATGTATATAAACCGCCCAAAAAGTTTTCGGAATTATCTCCTAGAGATAGACACCAATGTCTCTACGTCACCAACAACATACACGAAATATCGTGGTCGGCGGGTGATGTACCTTTTGAAATGCTGGAGCAACATTTGCAGCGATTATCAAAAGTCGTATTGTATACGAAAGGCCACGACAAGTGTCGGATGCTACTGCAGCAGTACGGGTTAAAAGTTTATAATCTAGATGCGATTCTCTGCCCCAACATTGTGGACTTGCCAGAAGTGAGCGCGAACTGTTTTCTCCACGAAAACATGATAAAGCACTGCGCGCTGAAGAAGGCTATAGCATATAGCATATGGTTGGAATAAAAACATCGTTATTTTAAAGTATGGCATTGGAGAAGCAACAAGTGCTTCGTCTACTCTCTGCCTGTCCGAGGAATAAACGTAAGGATTTGTTGAAGAAATTACCGAAATCAGCATTAAAGACAGTCTGCGAGTGCTCACTCAATATTTTGAAGGGTGTCATACCGTTATCCTCAAAACAGAAAAATAAACTGAAAAGGCACAGAAATACACTTCGCAAACTCGCCTGCAAAAAGACGCCGCTATACGAGAAAAAGCGCGTGCTGATTCAGAAAGGAGGTTTCTTGTTCCAGTTAATCCCTGCCGCTATACAAACCCTCGCCACTTTGTTCACGAGATAATGGAGCACGCACAGAAATTCGCTCTGGTTCCAGAACAATTGTTATCGCGTCATGTGACCACAAAAGAGCAGCTTTCTGAGTTGGACAACGAGATGTTGAAAATACTGCGAAGCAAGGAGCCCGAAGCTATAAAAATTAAACTCTATCAGAATCTGCTGAACAAGAGAATCAACGTAGCCGAGAATAATCCACCGAAAATTCAAGAAGAGAAGAAAGTTGACGAATTACCAATAGCTCTGATTTCTGTCCCGAAATCGCAAAGAGGGCACTCAGAAAAAATTATCACGCATATAAATAAGCATCCGAACATATTAAAAATTAATTCTAACGGCTCGATCGTTTATAAGAGCAGGCTCGTCAAAGGAAGCGACATTCGCGATTTGATATCAAGTGTGGTCGGTCGGAGAAAATCACCCGTGGTGGGTCAAGAAATTTTCCTGAAAGCGCTAGAAGAAACCGGAGCTCCGAGAGATTATATAAAAAACCCATTTTTGAAACATATTTGGTTAGAGCTTTGAAATGCCAACAACAGTGGAAGCCGTGATCTACGATCAAAACAATAGAAAGCAGGGTATCGCATGGAAAACGGATGTACCGTCATTCGATTTACCGAGCTGCTGGTCCTACGAATTGGAGAGTAATGGAGAACTGATAAGACACAAGAGAATGTTCGCCATATTCACGATACTGATTGTTATATTATTTACTCTTATAGCAACAACATATAAAAATCAAATGGACTTTGAAAGATGTAATTCCTCTCTTCCGCTGGGAGGAAATATTTTTCTCACGTATTGTAATAAAACCTACGATATACGCTATTTTAGCGGAAATGCGCCCACTACGAAAGCCGTTAATCTCACCAGTGCGCAAATGTATAAATTGATTCACGAGTCTGCTGATGTACAATTGAATAAAAAAATTTCTATTTGAATTCTTGTGTCGTTTTGAAATTGTTTCGCGACATGAAATTCCCAGATGTTTCGCAGCTCTACCATTAAATAAAGTTTAAATACCTTACATGAAATAAATTTAACTTGAAATAAATTTACGCCTGAGAAATTGTTTCGCGACATGAAATACAACTGAATAATTTTTTTTTCGATGAATGAAAATTTAACTCGCGACATAAATAAATTTGATTTGAAATTAAATTTAACTCGGAATAAAATTTAACTTGTAATGAAATTCCCAGATGTTTCGCAGCTCTACCATTAAATAAAGTTTAAATACCTTACATGAAATAAATTTAACTTGAAATAAATTTACGCCTGAGAAATTGTTTCGCGACATGAAATACAACTGAATAATTTTTTTTTCGATGAATGAAAATTTAACTCGCGACATAAATAAATTTGATTTGAAATTAAATTTAACTCGAAATAAAATTTAACTTGTAATGAAATTCCCAGATGTTTCGCAGCTCTACCATTAAATAAATGAGTTTAAATACCTTACATGAAATAAATTCAACTCGAAATAAAATTTACTCCTGAAAATTAATTTGGAATAAAATTTAACGCGCGATAATTTAAAAAAACAACTAACCTCTTTCTTCTTCTTCTCTGACGGAGCATATCCACTTGGTCCAGCTTCTACTGGCGCAGGACGCTTCAGGCATTGCTGGATGAAATTCTCCTCATCCTCAATCATTAATTTTATATCGCGATCACTAACTAAATCCTCGTTGAGACATTCATTGACGAAATTATCGTCATTTTCCAACAATCTAACTAATTCTTCTTTACTTATACCGAAATCGATAAAACTAGCCATTGCGCGAACGTACGAAGCGAAAGCTAAAAAACTTGATGCTGTCTGGACAAAACTCAAAAACGAAGTGAGAGGATCTGCAAAGAAGATGATACTTTTAATGAGATAAAGGGTTAGGAAGCGATAACGAGTCTCGTGTGCTATGCGTCATTACTCGGGCAGACAGTACTCATATAGTTATCAGTGTCGCGTGCAGAATAATCGAAGCAACGCGAGTGATGCATACTCACGTCAATATCATTATCAGTGATTTATGTAACATTGGATAGTGTATCGTTAGATATTGGTACTGTATCAGTGATGCATGCTCACATGAATATATTGTATCAGTGATTCACGTGAATGAGATAGTGATGCTACTCACATCATTATCAGTGATTCATGTAACATTGGATAGTGTATCATTAGATATTGGTACTGTATCAGTGATGCATGCTCACATGAATATATTGTATTAGTGATTCACGTGAATGAGATAGTGATGCTACTGGGTGCACTTTGAGATTCACAGTATATTCCTATACTTATGCTTATCAACTGCAACTGCAGTATATAAACTGCGGGACAGACACAATTCCTTAACTTAGTTCTCTCGCTCGCTTGGATACACTTCTCTCTCCGCAACTTGGTAAGATTTTTTTTTTCTATGGCTTCTTGCGCGTTAGATTTTGAGGGATTCTTGCTTAAAAGTGGGATATATGTTGTTAAGGAAATGGCTTGCTTTGATTTAAGCACAGGGAGAGTATATCACTCTCTCTACAAGCCGCCATTCTCTAGCAAGGAGCTATCCGAAGAAGATTTCCCACAAATGCTCTGGGTTAGCAGAAATCTTCTTAATATTAGATGGGGGGAAGGGCTTTTCGATTATAATTTAATGAAAATTCATCTCACCACTGTTAATAACAGATATAGTTGCATTTATGTGAACTGCAGGCAAAAAAAAAAATTTCTAGAGCAACGATTCAACCTGGAGACAGTGAAAGTCTTAAACTTCCCAAAATCCTTGACTTCTTGCGGGTTTCACCCTCTGCAAAAAGGGCATTGCGCAAGAAGCAAGGTCGTAGCATGCGCTGAATGGTTAGATGCATAAAAATTTAATTTTGTAAAATAATAATAATAATAAAAATTTAAAAAACTTAAAAAAAAAAAAAAACTTCTGTTAAAATATATATTTCGCAATTTTTTTTTTTTTCATCTTGAGAGTTGCGGAGAGAGACTGTATGCGTTGTTTTCATTTAGACAGATGGAAAGCCTCCGCTATGAATACGCTCGGAACGTACTGGATACTTCCGTTGCGATACTACACCAGCTCGAATCTGAAATCGTGTACCGTCCAGCAGAGGAATGCGTCTTCAAGTTTGGCGACAAGACTTATCCGATGCCCAGACAGCATGCTGGGTATGGTGACGCTGGCCTACACTACACCTTTTCCGGAATGACCCTCCAGGCCCAACCGTGGACACCTCTCCTCTTGGATTTGAAAGCCGTGGTCGAGAGCATCTCAGGCCATGACTACAACTTTGTTGTCGTCAACCGATACTCTGATGGAACCAAGAGCATCTCCCCGCATTCCGATGACGAATCACAGCTCGTCAAAGATTACCCCATCGCTTGCCTCTCCCTGGGCGCTGAAAGAAAGCTCGTGTTCTCTCGACGGGGGCACCAATCCGTGGACCGAATCCTGGAACACAACAGCCTGCTGACGATGCTACCTCCAACCAACCAGCTGTGGCGTCACGCGATACCTAAAGACCCAAAAGTAAAAGACGTCCGACTCAGCCTGACGTTCCGGAAAATGGTTTCGAGTAACAAGCGCCCATCACCGAACACTCAACCACCATCGGCTAAGAGATCTCGCAGCAGTGGATTCAATAAGGAAGCGCCGCCTCCCAACATCTTTCACGTG
Organism: Pholcus phalangioides; assembly: GCF_987345545.1. Lineage (NCBI taxonomy): Eukaryota > Metazoa > Arthropoda > Arachnida > Araneae > Pholcidae > Pholcus > Pholcus phalangioides. The sequence continues at coordinate 46,837,636 of NW_028301604.1, read as the reverse complement.
AAGGAGAACTTTTTCGTCAGCGTCGTGATCTTCAGTGGTGAAGTGCGCGTACATATTCGAGAATTTTTCGAACGCGATGGACTCATGCACCCAGCTAAAAATGGAGTGACTCTTTCGCCGTACGTGTGGGAATGTTTGAGAACCGAATTCTCTCGTCGTACTATGCTGCAACGCGTTGATAGAACTTTCCTAGTGTCGGAGAACCTGATCGTGGACTACAGCGGTGATGATGTGCTAATTCAAACTCTACATCGCGGGGACAACAAAATTTTCAAGTGCTCCGAAAACCCCCTCAAAATGACTTTCCAGGCAATCGAGGCACTCTTCTGGAGCGAGGATGATAAACCACTTCATACCGTGATCAGTGAGCTCGTGCAGAAAACGCTCTGCTTGGACTATCTGAAAGTGTGTGTGCGCGAAAACCAAACTAAAGGAACGAGTTCTATGGATATCACCGACATTTTGGCTAAATTGGTGAGTGAAAAACTTTTTGCTAGCATCGAAAAAATTGTTGACTGCCATGGGTGTTCCATGGGATATGCTAATCAGTTGGGTCATGAATGTCTGCAGTTGAATGATAATTTAATGTTTTATAAATATTTTGATCATGCTTTAACCCTGATTGACTTTCGCGAAGTCGCTAAAACTCTGGCGGAAAATTACGATGTAGCGGAAAAATGTTTTAATGCGATTGATTTTGATGTTTTGAAATCTAAGATAGAAGAAATTTATTTGAAATAAATGAAAATCATATAAAATGACTTTGTATTTTATTGCTCCTTTGGTTTATTTTTACTTTTCAGCTTGGACATACAAAAGTTTATTTGTGACTTGAAAAAAATTTTATTTTAAAATTAATGAAACGATTCATCTTTGTTTAGTTTAGAAAATAAAGTTTAATTTAGGAATGAAAAAATCATCAGAAAATAAAGTTTAATGTAGGAAAGATCCCCAAGTTAGAAAAAAAAAAAAAAGTCTGAAATTAAACGATAATTTGGGAAAGATCCTTCTCTTTGGTGATATCTTCGAAGTGACGTTATGGGAAAATCTTGGGATAGAAAAAAATTAAGTTAGAAAATGCATCCCTCCAAAAAATAACAAAGTCAGAAAATAAAGTTTAATTTAGGAATGACCCCTCTTTGAAATAATCTCATCACTTGGGATGGAAAAAAAAAATTTAGGAGCATCCCTCCAAAAAAAAAAAAACAAGTCAGGAAATAAAGTTTAATTTAGGAGCAAATTTTTTCTAAGTCAGAAAATGAATTCAAAAGTTTAATTTAGGAATGTTCCCTGAAAAAAATCATCACTTGGGAAATAAAGTTTAATTTAGGAATGACCCCCCTGAAAAACGATAATTTGGGAATGACATCATAGGCAAGAACGATAATTTAGGAATGACGTCATAGGAAGCGCCATCTAGCGAGCCTCAACAAGTGCGAAGCACCCATTTGTTTGATGCGCAGCAAGTGGGGAGCCCTATTGTTTGATGCGCAGCAAGTGGGGAGCCCTATTGTTTGATGCGCAGCAAATGCGCAGTCCTATTGTGCACCAAAACCGCTAAAATCACCCTACTGTGACCATATGAGTGATTGACTGTATGAGTGACCATATGAGTGATTGACTGTATGAGTGACCATATGAGTGATTGACTGTATGAGTGACCATATGAGTGATTGACTGTATGAGTGACCATATGAGTGATTGACTGTATGAGTGACCATATGAGTGATTGACTGTATGAGTGACCATATGAGTGATTGACTGTATGAGTGACCATATGAGTGATTGACTGTATGAGTGACCGTGTGAATGATCGAGTGACCGTATGAGTGACCAAGTGAGTGTGAAATGAACTGTAGGAGTGCGTTAGTGACCGTACAAATGACTGAGCGAGTGGCAGAATGACTCACCACGTGAGTGACCGTATCAACTAGTGTGCTAACTTTGTGAGTGAATGACCGTATGAGTGACCATGTGACTGACCGAATGGCCGTATGAGTGAGCAAATGAATGACCGCATGAGCGACCAAGTGATTAACTGTTTGAGTGATGAAGTGAGTGATAGTGGGATTGACCGTGTCAGTGACAAAGGGAGGAATTGAGCGATGGAACGTTTGAGTGAATAAGTGACTGACCGAATGAGTGACCAAGTGAGGGGCTAATTAAATACTGGTGTAAGTTTCCCAGTGAATGATTGAGCGTATGAGTGACCGAGTGGCTGACGGAATGAAAGACAGAGTGAATGCTTGAATAAATTTGCGAGTGACTGAGTGATTGAGCATATCAGTGATCAAGGGAGACTGAGTGACTGACCGCATGAGTGACCGAGTGGTTAACTGCATGAGTGACCAAGTGAGTGACTGTATATGTGACCAGGTGAGTGACGGTACGAGTGTTCAAGTGAGTGATCAAGGGAGTTACTGAGTGATGGAACGCATAAGTGAATGTGTGACCAAGTGAATGACTGCATGAGTGACCGAAAGATTGATAAAGTGAATGACCGTATGATTGACTCAGTGAGCGACTGAGTGATTGACAAAGTGAGCGATTGAGTGATTGGCAAAGTGCGAGGGTGGAGTGTCTGCAAAGATGATCCTCCTCATCCCCTCCCTTTTTATAGGTGGTTACGTAGCACTGAGTGACCAAGTTACTCACACTTTAATGGATTCTAAGAATTTAGAATTTTCAGTTTAAGCGTAAAATATTTTTCCCAAATTTACGACTCACACTATCATTCATATATTCACTCATACGGTCACGCGTACGGTCAAAGTAGGCAAAATGACAGGGGGGTCAATTTCCGATTCACTTGATTACTCACTGAGTAACTCATATGATCACTCACTGGGTCACTCATATGGTTAGGGCAGGTGAAATGTCCGGGGATAAATTTTCAATTCACTCGATCACTCATGTATTCATTCACTTGGTCACTCATGCGATCAGGGGAAGCAAAATGTCACGAGTAAATGTCCAACTCACTTGATCACTCATGTGGTCACTCACTTGGTCACTTGTACCATCATTCATATGTTCACTCAGAGAGTCACGCGTACGATAAGGGCTGGCGAAATATCAGAGATAAATTTCCGATTTACTTGATTACTTACTGAGTCACTCATATGGTCACTCACTGGGTCACTGATATGGTCAGGGCAGGCGAAAGGTCAGGGCGAAATTTCCGGGGGCTAAATGTACTGGGGACGAAACGTGCCAGGGGCGAGATGTCGGGGACGAAATGTCGGAGGCGAAATATCGGGGGCAAAGTTTCAATATATTTGTCAACATCATTGACCCCCCTTCTTTCTACCGCCACAGAAGTAAAGGCGTCAAGGTGGCGCTGACAGTAACGCGGAAATCAATTCAAGATGCTCGGCCTCTTCAAATTTGAAACATCACTCATAATTTCTTAGGGTGTGAACATAGTGCGTCCGTATTTCATGAGCAGAGATACGGCCCCCCCCCCCCCCAGCATCAAAGGTGGAATCGACTGATCTAATGCATGTATGTATATATGAATTGACATCATCATCGTACCCGAATTTCACCTTTTTTTAACTTGAAATTCTGGTGTGTAACCAATCGGAGACGACGCGAGTTTCCAGGATCTGAAATACGGACACAGTATGTTCACACCCTTACGTTCAAAGTTGGTGAATCTAGACTTGTAGAAGAAACTGTCTTTACCCGTTCTATCCTTTGAACTGATTTTTGATACTATCAAAGCCATTTGTTAGTCTCATGTTGCTAGCCAGATGTGATGTTGTGAAGGTATTTAGTAATTAGTAGGAATTTATAGAAAATAACTGCTTAGCTTTTTTAAGAATTTCTGGTTTTTCAATGCAAATGTGTCTGAATCTGTATGTTCGAAATGTACAGCTGCAAAATATAAATCTGATCTTTTTGAAACTTTTTTTTTAAGCCTATAACACACGAAAAACAGATCAGCTCCGAAATAATGCAGAAACTACAGAATTAACATGTGCTACGAAAATAAAGTTACGAGCAGAGGGAAAATATGACACTAAAATCATGTTGAAAGATTTGATCTACTCACATAAATGAGCATCAAAATATAGAAACTGTTATCACTGAAGTTTGAAACAAGTAACACACCAGTGGATTTTCTGTATGAGTTTTGTCGATATTTATTGAAGTCATCCAGAAATCAGTATAACACCATTAAAAGAGTACACATAAAGACTTATATCCTCATTAACACAATTTTACAAACAGCAAAGAAAACAAAATTGTCATTGAACTTCAGTCATGCAACCCCTGGAAAAAAGTTAACAGGGCCGTTATGGCTCCAAGTTTTTACTTTTTACCTACAGGAACGAAATATCTTAGCTCCGGGCAGATAGAAGAAATACTTATTCGAGTTCTCCCTCCTTTCTCTTCCTAGTATCAAGAAACTTCATTAGCATTCGTATAAATGATTTGTTATTTTTTTATTTCTTTTTTCCGTGTAAAAAATTTTTGTGATAGACATGCATGAAAAGGATATTCTAGTACCAGCTGTTAGCCATCAAGTGGTTTTTTTGACTAAAATAACTAAAATTTAATGTGGCTAAACGTTAACTTGTTCAGTGTTAATGACGTAATATTACGTCGGAAGAAACACAAACACCATTTTGAGAATTTTTTGCCAAAGAGTAGATAAAAAAACGCGTTTTTTTTTCACTCGAAATCTTCTTTTCCTTTTTTTCTATGCGTGTCTTAGCTTGAGCGGTCGTACATTAGAATAATTTCGTAGAGAGGGGATTTAAAACTGACTAGTGCGTTATCAAATTTGAAATGATGCATATGCAAAGGCGTGACGTTATTGGAAGGGATCAAAAATATTGTGGGATGGGGAGGGGATACGCTAATCCTAATATTTTTATGTGTTGTCTAGATCAGTGGTTCTCAACCTTTGGAAGTCCGCGGCCCGGTTTCATTTTGTTTTGCAAGTGGAACGCCCGGTCAAACACATGATTAACGGAACCTGAATGGGGGGGGGGGGAGGAAACGGCAGATCAGTCACGACCCGGTATGAATGATGTCGCGGCCCGGCGGTTGAGAAACACTGGTCTAGATTGTGGCAAATATGGAGTGAGCTCATAGACCAGATACAAGTATACGCGTACGATAATCCGGCATTATATAGTTCGCTAGCAGTTTATTTGACATCATATATTATCTGTTCATTATATAATACCCAATAGCTCTTTTTTCGATAAGGTATTACGCTTGAGAATTAATTTCTATTTTTTTTATTTGATATACCAAATGCTGGTGACGCCCCTAAGAGCCGCGTCGCTCACACCACATTCAAGCGAATGTAACCAATAAGCTTATAGGTTGCTTTTTTAAAGTTTTGTGAAAGATCTTGTATCAAAAATTTATAGTGTAATTCCAGTTTTAGAACTGGGGTGCTTATCTTTTAATATTTCATGCAAAAATTCAATTTATAAATCCCTTCCAGATATTCTCGGCATGGTGCTGTAAAATACGGTAGTTATTCACAAATTCATAGCACCCTCGACTCCTATGTCAGTTATACCCAGGATCGCAATCAGATGCTTAGTCAGCCGGGGCAAGCATGCGTTTTGGTTCCCCTTGTGTTGAGGAAGAGGTTAGGCGAAATTTGTGCCCCCCCCCCTCTGGTCCGGTGCATCAGACCCTCTGGCTTTCCCTTAGTTGCGGCCTTGGTTAGAACTGCAAAGGTATATAAATAATCCCTTTTATACAAGGAGTTCTGTTAATGGACCGAAAAAACTAATAGGGTTGTTAGTAGACATCAAAAGGAACAAAATTTGCAATGGAACCAGCGCCGTTTAAGAGCATCATGGGGCCCCCGGGCCAAGTGATCTTTCTGAGGCCCTACCAGGCAAATTCTCGGAATTTTCAACCAGATTTCATTTTTGTGAGGCCCCTTTTCTCTTGGGCCTCAAGAAACATGGTGTTGCAAACCACGTTGAAAAGGTGGTTGAAAAACAGATCATGCATGTTTCAACGTCACGCTGGAACGACAAAACATATAATGATACTACAAAAAGATTTATTTGATTAATTATCACAAGAGGTGTTGGAAGTGGCGGCCGCTGATGTCATTGCACAGTCTACAATGACGTAAAAACAATTCCCGGACGCGCTTGAAGTTACCAGGTATGCTTTTGATGTCTGCCGCAGCGATTACAATCCGCGCTATGAGATCCAACGGTGTGTGTACAGGCGTCGCATAAACGACTTCGCTGACGCTGCTTACGTCAGATATGGTGAGCGAACGCATTCAGCGATCAACTGGCATTCACCTTTCGTCTCCTCTGGACTCAGAGCCTGCATGCGTTTTTCGCGATTTTCACCCTATCAACGTGGTTTGCGACACCATGTTCCATTGCAATTTTTGTTCCTCTTGATGCCCACTAACAACCCTCTGAGTTTGTCGGTCCATTGACAGAACACTCTGTATATCCGGAATCGTAATAAATATATTAAATTATACTGACCTTTTGTTTTAATTTTAAAACCTCTCGTTTAAAAGGGGGATAAAACCACGACGCTTGTTTTAGAACTAGGAACAAATGAGAACAAATACTCGTTCTTTAGCCGAAAATCACTACATACTGTAATGACGAATATCACCTCATATACGTATCTCCCTCCATCTTCATTTAATAAACCGTCTCGAAAAACTGTTCTGAAACCAAGAATATATTTGAAAAAAAAAATCTAACTAGAATAATCTCTTTCCCTCTCTTTCCTTGATATATCGCGAATCTTCCAATTTTGGTGAATTTTTGCTAGGGGGAAAAATGCGTTTCACTGTAAGAAAGAGAAAATAAAGAATCATTCTCTCTCTGCAGGTTAAGAAAGTTGTGCATTTGATCGGGTCCAACATGATAAACTCGTGAAGCGTTTTTACATGTGATTGGGATCGGGGTAAACTTGTTGAATTGGATAGAATCATGTTTGAGAGATGCACAACGAGTCATGGTAAAAGGGGAGTTTTCTGATTGGAAGGTGTCACAAGTGGAGTCCCTCAAGGAAGTATCAGCGGTACAACTCTTTTTTCACATTTTATCGATAAGCTCAATTAGGGTATCGATGGGATTGTTAGTAAATTCACAGATGATGTGAAAATAATGGGGAGAATCGGGAATCAAAGCAATAGGAGTTGCTGTAGACCACCTTGAAAAGGATTGCAGCATGGGATAATGAATGGAGCATAATTTTTAACGATGGCAATTTCAAGTTCACTCATTTTGGTTCGCACAACCCCCGTTTCACTTACGAGTTGATTGGTGTTATTATATATATCGCCCCCCCCCCCATTCTTCCGCTTTTTCGAGGCTTATAAAAAAGGGTCCCAGGGTGACGTGTTCAAAAAATTAAAAAAAAATTACCACTGATTGTATTTCATTTAAAAATGCACAAATTATATAAAAAAAACCGGCGAAATTAGTGTGGGTCACTCAAAAAAAATTGTAAATTAATACATATTTGGAACGCCAATAGAGGCCAAGCATGAATTTAAAAATCCCGTAACCCTTAGAATGACTTCATTCACATGATCAAGTATAGCACAGACAAAAAAAGAGGGAAGAAAGAGAGTTAAATAGTTTCTAGAAGAGAGCACCTGTGGAGGGGAGGAAGAAAAAGAATGTGAAAAGAAGTTTTTTTATAGATACCGCAAGAAAAGTGTGAGTGGCGATAAGTAGCCAGCTGTTATTTTAATAATTTTTTGTGGCTTTAATTGCATTCCGCCGCTGATTTTTTTTGTTTTTATGTGTTTCTAGGTGAGATGCATGTGCTTAATTATTTTCATAATTTTAAAGGATGACACCTTGGGACTTTTTTCTTGTAAGATTGCCCTGGCTTGGATTATGGATACGCTTTTTTTCAACGTTGGGGAAAGGAATTTGTATTTTACTCATGTTGGCGTAACGGCCGAGAGCGTGAAGATGCCAAGGACATCATATTTGTCAGATACTGAAATGGCAAAATACTTGCTTTCGGAGAAACCGGGACTTCTAGTCACGGAATTGCGAGAAGAATAAAAAGAATTGAAGATAGATTCTGAAGAAGAATTATTGTTTACAAAGTTTCATGAATGAGCTCGAGAATTACGGACTGAATGAACGTCAGAACGCTGCCGCTGGACTTATCGTGCCGAGATCTCTTCCAGGCCTGCTCGTGGCGAAATAGAGAATTATGGACTGAAAGCTTGCACAGGAAGGCCTCTCCTCTTCCTCTAAATATTTGTCTTAAAAAACGATTATTCACAAATCTGGAGTTAAATCTCATATGGGGAGTAATACATTCATAAGTAATACAACTTGCCTTGTAAGTCGAAGTGCGAAAAGTATGTTAAAAAATTCAAATGTCCGGTATGTTAAAATGACCTGAGTACTTCTCCTTATGAAACATCACGGGCAAAAGCGTGTTGAATTATCCAAACAGCGTGGATATTTTGATGCCTAGTGGGATGATGGCGTTTTCTCTAATGAGAAGAAATTCAATTTAGGTGAACTCGATTATTTTAAACACTACTGACATGAATTATGCCATGACAGAGGTATATTTTGGGAATGCGAATTTAAAGGTATATCAGCGATAGTTTGTGGAGGTTTGCATCCCAAGGGAAAACTTCCAATAGAGCTCATAAGCTGTCAAAATCAACACATTGATATAGACATTTTTCTGGATATTACGCCGAGGTGAACTCGGATAATCTTCTGGTCTCCGCCAGGAGACTGCAAACAAGGAAAGCGCGCTAACACAGGCACCACTGGAGACACGGCATAGTCTTCCTTTTTTATGCACTGTTGTCATTGAAGTAGAGACATTAGTGGCCTCCCCTTATCTTCAGAAATCGCCCCCATGTTGGGATGGTAGAGATTACGACAGCTTTTTCTTAGTCCAACTTATCAAGGAATCGGATATTTTTCTGGATATTTAGCCGAAGTGAACTCGAAAAGAAAAGTCATGTGGTCTCCGCCAGAATTTGAACCTAGGTCCTCTTGCAAACCGGGCAAGCGCGTTACCATATACACCACTGGACCTGGAATTTGACAAGCATGTTGCTGCTCACTTTGATTCGAATAATCCACGTTTCACTTATGAGTTGAGGTGTAATTATAGTGCACGCGTATTTCCGAATCAGGTAGTGGGCGTGGTTTACTCGCGCGGGAAGGGTGCCAGTGTTCCTAACCAATTCATGAATTATAACTCGTTTATTAAAAAAAATGTTATTTATGATGAAATGTAAACGAGAGAGAAAAAAAAACTCGAGAAAAAAATTTGCAAATGATTTTGATGCTGTCAAAACTTTCTTTCGACATATCGAACATACTCGGATTTTCAACAGAACTTTGTTTTATTATTTTGATGGCATTTTTTTTTCAATATTTTTGGCATTTTTTTAGTCATTTTTCAAGATTTTTTTAGAGCAACAACATCCGGGGTTTGGTGATAACATAGTAAACTATTTTCGTCACGAACAATAAATAAATGTAAGTAGTTTTTCGCTGTTGAACGGGAATAGCTCAAATAATGATCACAAATTTGATTCAACACCTTTTAAATTATTAATTTTAATTTGATAATTTATTTTACCTTGTCGGGGGCCCATGGACCATCTGTTAGTCACTCCTCCATAAAGTATGAAGGAGGGAGAGAGAGAGATCTCGAATATATTGATTATATTATTTTTCCCATCTACTGTGGGATCAGTAAACTTGCCCCGGGAAGAGGTTCAGTTAAATAAATAATAATGAAGTTATTATAAACACTTTTTTTATTCGTTAAATAATATTTATAATTAATAATCAATCTGTTAGATTGATTTGGAGGATTAAAAATCCCTTCAGATCACAAAATGGATGCATGTCAACCGTAGGGTTGGGGTTTGATATTATTTACCTTTGGCGGCGTTTCACCGCCTTTGGAAAAATTAAATATAGGCCCTGGTATAAATATTTTATAACTATTAAAAATATTTTGTTCTCTTTAACTAAACAAAAAAAAACCATATGTGGTGAAAATCGTCAAATTTTCTAACTACAAACTGATATGTTGAACGATTCTCTTAATATTTTCAAATTTACCAAATTACAAATTTTAAATTTACCAGAGTACCAAGTTTGAGTTTTCAAAAGAAGATTGCCAAATATCATTTTATTTTTAATCAATAAATCAGTATTTCTATCGCTCACAATCTAGTTCAAATACGCACGGAATCTTTAACTGAAAAGAAAATTTCTTTCCGGGAAATTTTCTGCTTTTCATAGCTGGTTTGCGTAAATCGCCGACAAGCTATGTAAATGAACGGAGCGTATCCTTATTCCGATTGGCCCTATCGCTACCAATTGCCGGAATCGGAAACATCAAAAAAAATTTCCCGTTAGTGTCAGCCCGTTCGGGTTTGAGACCGTTCTCGTAAGTACGTAAGCGAATACCGTTCGCAGGTGTCCATTGCGTTGTGTTAAAAAAAATATAACCCAGGCAAAGTTTACACAAAGTAGTCATACACGAGATGCTGGAAGTTAATTAGTTTATTTACACTGTAGTTAATTGAATTAATGCAATTTGTATTTCTCATATTACCATTCTTATTTAAAGAAATTAATACAACTTCATTCACAAATACTTAACAAAATCTTCGGTTGGCCACCTCTTGGCCCTGAACATTATATGACCCGTGATTTTCCATTACACCTCAGTTCGCCCCCAAAACAATTAATTACAAGTACCTACACTATATGTCACATATGGGAGAGAGAATATAATCCTCCATGCATCACTCACCAAGTTGCAGAGAGACCCTTCTCCAGTCTTTAGTCCCTTAGCACTCATCGCAGCCAGGAAACCGATTCCCCTAGATTTCAACTCTCGTCTTCACCAGTCATCTCTTTTTCAGTCTAGTTCGTTACTGCATTTCTCTCTAACTCCAATTCCCCGTATCCAGATTTTCTCATCCCTTTAAGATTTCATTTCGGACGTCCCCCGTCACTTGGAAAACTCCGCCCATTAAATTTTATTTGATATTTTACCCATCATCTCTAAGTTTCTATTCGTTTCTTGAAGGTTTATTCATAAGATTGGCCACTGCCGATCCATCCCTAATTTCTTTGTCCAAGCGACTCTCCCTTCAGGACCCCGAGAACCCCAACGGCCATGGCCTAACCTTTAACCTACATTGAAGCTTTCCATGACTATTACACTCGGCATTTTAGATCCTGTGTTATACTTTAATTGCACCCCCTAAATAAAGGGATTCTACTTTTACTTAAATGGCCGTCATCTATTCTCAATCTTGAAATTTGTCTATTCGGTAGCGAGTCAAAATCGGACGGGACATATGCGGACAACATGGAAATAGGGTCAAAATCGGACAAATTTTGCCGCGCCCTCGATGTTGGCGCTGTATCTCCCATTTGTTTCTCCAACCTGTTAAATGGCGACAAAATGGATACAACAAGAAGCCGGGTCAAAATCGGACAAATTTTGCCGAGCCGGCGATGTTGGCGGTTTATCCCTAATTTTTCCACCAAGCTGCTAAGTGGCGATTTTCTCTTTGATGGACATTATAAAGACGTGCAGAGAAACTTTTGATGAAATTTAAACAATCAAAGACGTTAGTCGTCTACCAGTCGCCAGAACAAGTTAAAAAAAAAGCCGTCCTCTTTGAACCACTGACAAGTGATGGATTGCTACACGTAAAAAAAAAACGCCGACATAACCAACACTATAATAATATATAGCTTCAGTAGAACTATTGTCAATATTATTACCGGGCTCGGCGCGGAGGTGATCATAAGTCCTTATCCCGAGGGATTTCTATCCTAGGAAGGGTCTCTACAACTAATCTCGCCTGAGTATTGTCAGCACAGTGCGTGGACTACGGCATTGTCAAATCAAAGGAAGTTGATTGTTTCATAAGAGGGAAAATTAGTAAAATCATACATAAATTAATGAGCACTTATACGATCATATACATAAACGATATCGATTGATCGTACATACAAGATATATTGTGGGAAAAGAAAAATAACTACATCAACTGAACTAAATTTTATCAATAAAAATCACGGCAACTCACAGATGTCACTCGTGGATAGAAATATAATAATATAGAAAACATGTGAACTAGTTCGACAGAAACATTAAAAAAAGATTTTATTCTAATGAAGTGATCTAAAACTGTGCACACACACACTTATTCCGATTACAGTCAATCCCGTTTTTAACGTTCCCGCTTAGTACGACTTATTTCTGTGGTCTCAACTCAAAGTACAGTGGATCTCGCTTATAACCTTTTTTTCAAAAAACTTGTCACAAAAACATTGTAAGCGGGGAAATGTTTTAAATGGAAAATCTTAGAGCGAATTAGTGAGTTGGAAACACCAGAATAAGTCGTACTAAGCAGGAAAACTATATAAGCAGAATCGACTGTAATTCTCATTAAGATTTCCCATTTAAAGCGGTTCTCGCTTACAACGTTTTCCATGACAGTTTTTTGGAAAACGTTATAAGCGGGATTCACTGTATTATATAATATTTATGCATTTGCATATAATAGGTGGTCTATTAAAAAATCTTTGAGTTGAGCATAATGAATCGAAATGATAGATATCAATTAGATACATGCGATCTTCATGCTTAATTGATTCAGAATTGAAATTATATTAGTCTTATTAAGGATGGGACGAATAGTGATTTGAGCGAATAACCGAATACTCGGCGGCCGAATATGTATTTTCTTAAAATTCAACACAATCATAAATAAAATTGGTGTTTTTAATTGAAAATAAAATTATTTGTAATTTCAAATGATTGACATTGAATTTTAGTTATACAATTTATTATTTAAATAAATATTGAAAGATTTTTTATTGCCAAGATAATGACAATCAAATTTAACGATGATGTGTTGTATTTCAATATTACTTATGGAATCAATTTCCTTTTCAACACTCGTTACCAGTTTTACGTCTTTAATCAAGAAAATGTCTCAGCCATTATTTACTCCCAACTATATAGTAATGTATCATAAAATTTACGACTTATTTTCTTATTTTTCCTCTCTAGATGTTCTTTGTCTCATTCGGGAGCTCAATACGTATCTGGTCTAGGTACAACTTCAGTTAGTGGAACTAATTCATGCTAGCTTCCACCTTATTGAAGAAAAAAATAAGCGTGACCATACGTCCCACGTTTAAATAAACTTACCCGTTTTGTGGTCCAGGATTTTTTATTGTTCTTGATTATGCTTGATAACTTGATCCACATTGCAGCTCTTATTGATGAACAATCATTAGTTACACTTGTCTGAAAATGGGTAAAGAGCACGAATAACTACATTTACTAAGAAATTTATTTCAAATGCTCCAGAGGAATGTGGACCGGAGGAGGAGGCCGGACACCCTTTGCTTATATTCAATCGTTCGAGAAAAATTACTGGGGTCACTGATCGAAAATCTGGGGTGAATGGCACCGAGACTACCTCAAATTACCAAGGACTAAGATCAAGAGTTTCGGAAGTGTTTTGAACCAGTAGGTACTCATCTTTGTTTTAAACAAATAAATTTGCTTTCTGATCGATTCTGCAGGTGTCGGATGCATGCCAAAAATTACCATGGGTGCTCAGAACCCACAGCACCGACTCGGATTATGCGAAAAACGATAGAAAACGACTTTCGAGAGTGGGGGGGGGGGGGCTATATTGATTTAAAGGTAAATATAATAAAAAATGTTAAGAAAATACTACGTTTATATCCTGGTTCACAAAGCTGGAGCCCCATCCGCGTTCTACTTGTGTAGCGGCATTAGAAACATGAGCAGTTAACGGCGATAAGGAACTTACTTCCATTTGATGACATACTGTATAATAATTACATTAGAACAATTATTTTTCTAGTTTCTCTTCTTTGGACCTGCCTATTCAGACATAATTTCCCCTGTTATTAATCCCTTTTATTAATTCAACCCCCTCCCCCTTTGTTATTAATTCAATAACTTAATTCGTTACAGATTAGGACTGCGAAGATCCATGACATCTTTATAAGGGAGACTGACATGGTTTGCAGATATATGAATGCTATATTTTTTGTTTGATGGCACAGTAAATTAACTATAAGATGCTTGCGAAAAATTTTAGCTAATTATTATAGGTACACGGAAGACCCCAGTTCAGGAGAAGACTCCTTCTGTCCCAGTCTAGTTCAAACGGGAACTCTAAGTACATTGTGTGTGCAGCGAATTACATTCAGTAGTGTACGGAAGATTTTCTCATGAGTGCGGGGGGGGGGGGGTAAACTTTTTCTTTGTCGAAGGAGAATGATAGTTAACCTACAAAATAGGGTGGATAGATCTGTTGGTTTTACATGACAGTCTCGGTTTTTGTCCAATTCGGATCCCGCTTATAACGTTTTTGAAAAAAAGTCATAAAGAACTTTGAATAAACTAAAAACGAATTCCCTCAGAGAGAGAGAGAGAAAGTCAGACTGGGGCAGAGACAGGGAATGTCTAATTTCGTTAGAAGTGTTAAAATATCCTCTATAACACTGCTCAAGACAAAAAAAAATCGGTTTACCAAAGAAACTTCAACGGTTTTAGGGTAAAGGTTTTAGGTTTTAGTGGGCTGCTGATTCCAAAACTGGTGTTGGTTTTGACGAAATGACTCTAGTTTTGAGATAGTACATATTCTCAACATTCCAATGCAGTCTTTAATCACTATTTTTTGCGGCAGATTTTTACTTTTGTGTTTTTTCATTTATTTTCGTAACTTATTCTCAATATTATTGCATTCATAGCATCATTAAGGAAGCGTAATTTTCATATTTACGGAATAAATGCGATAAAAGGGAAATTAGCCGATGTAGATGAATATATACGAAAATTTTGATTTTTATAATTTTTCCTCAAAATTTCGAAGATTTACAATGTTAAGCGAAAATAGGTCGTGATTTTGCAGAGCAAAATGCTTTTGAATTCTAACTCGTGAATTAAGAGTTCAGTTGCCTTCCGTTTCTGAGTTCTGTCCGAAAATTATGGATGTTATTGACTATTTATAGAAGGACCAAACTACTATATATCCATTCGCGCACGTTTTGCGCATAAAGTTAATTTTCTCATGAACGCAAAAGTCAGAGCCATTTTTTTCGAAAAGACGGAAAAAAGTTTGACAGCAGCAGAAGAGTTTAAATACATTTATTTTACACGATATTCGACGCGACAAATTAAACTCTGCAGCATATACAGTGGTTTTATGCTGGGCCTATCTGACGCCGTGACAACACTTACATCAACTTTGCACCCAAATTTTGTACTTTGGAAAGCTTCTCCAAGATAATATTTTTTGCAACGTTATGGCATGGTATGAAGTCATTGATAAATAGAATCATACTACTTTCAGTAGTCATCTAAAATACTTCTGTTGTTGGCCATGCGCATGTTAAATATAATGAAATTCTACTACCTACTTTGCAAAGGCAGTAATTCAGTCTTCGTAGTCCCGCTAATAGCAAGAATGCTGACACAGTCAACCTTCGGTTTACGAACGTCTCGGTTTGCGTAAATTCGGTTTACCAACAACAAAAATTGATTCGGTTTACGAACACGCAAGCAGGAAAATATTTGACTCAATTCGAAATGATAATGGAGAAATTGAAGTGTCTACGGCCGCATTTCGATTTTTTCAAATGCATTCCTCCGAATTCGACTCCTTTTATCCAGCTCATAGATCAGCTTGTCATTTCAAATTTTGGGACGGTTATCATCAAAGAAATTTTTGAAACACGTTTTGCAATAACCTCTGATACATATATAATTACTACTACCTGATTTCTAGAAACATCATTTTAATGTCCCACATTGCTCATAGAACTTATTGATGAAGTTTGGCAGCAAGTGACTTATAAAACCATGAATTCGGTTTGGAACGCATTGTAGCCAGATTGCTTTGCAGGCAGAAATTTCGAGAGCTTTGACATTGAGATTAATAGATGAAATTAATCAGACTAGACATGGGTACAGCTCTGCCCATGTATAGCATTTATGCCCGTTTTCTCGTAAAGTCTGGATTTTCTCTGGAAAAAAAGTGTTTTTAGCGTCAGTATGATTATTATAAGTTTCAAGTTATTCACTCGTTATCACACGAATGAATCTATTTTTACATTAATTCCTATGGGCAAATGTGTTTCGGTTTGCCAACCCACCTCAGGAACGAATTAACTTCGTAAACCGAGAGTCGACTGTATTATGTACCTACAACGCCGTTACTACTCACAGAGGGAAGTACTATTAACGAAGGAGATATGGAGAGCCTACTGAAATATTAGCTTCTAATTAAGTACTTTATTACTTCGCTTCAAAATGAAACCTGAAGGAAAAATGTATCGTTAGTTTTGTTCATTTTTGCGAATAAATGCAAAATCTCCGATTTAGAAAATTTTATTTTTGCGAAATTTCGAAATTTTATGCGCAAAATTTACGTATATCACATCATCAGACAGCTGTGAGCATGGATTTTTGATGGTTCTCAAATTCATAAGTTTCTTAAAGATTCGAAATTTTCAGCGTTTTTGACGGATATTAATCAATATCCGTTCAATCCGGTCAATCTTCAGTTTGATCATGTTTCGTATCGGTTGTTGAGAATTTTTTGAATGATTACAAAGCAGAGAACGATGGAGAATTGCAGTAAAATACGATTAATTTGTAATTTGAATTTAAAAATTTTCAAACGTTTGAGAAATAGGCTGTTAATATATGAGCACAAAGGCGCATTTTCTTCTTAGTTACTTGGTCCAATTTCACAGACAATCTGAGTCATTTTAATGACAAGAGAGGCGGTTTCATCAAGATATGAAAGTAATGGAACAGAAGTATCAAGGCAAGCTCGAGCCTCACGTATGATGGCTGATTACTCTACCGAAGCCTCCTATGAAAGACATTCAAAACCCATAACAGAAAATCATGCAAGTGCTTCTCCTTGAATTAATTTAATATCATTTTGTGTTCATTTTAGTGGACAAAATGCAACATTATAGAGCATATCATTACTGCATTGATCTATTCTGATATCCTAAATATATTCCCTTATTTTCATTCCATATATTATACGATATATAAATGTATACACGATATGTATAATGTATATTATACATACATATATTGTTTTACTTTTAGTCTGAACATAAATGTACCACAAATTTCGTGTGACGTGCATTGCTTGCATATTGAAATCTGATAATTGAATGGAGTGTTTTTAAAGATGTGCATTTATTGATTTATAAATACGCATTATTTTATTATCAAGGACGGGCTTAAGCATTTTGTGGCCCTCGAAAACGGAGTTTCCTAATCCCTGAGTAACTATGAACACCCTGGAGCACGCCAGGTTTACATAGGCAGAATGAACATCAAACTACTATTTCATGGTCACAGAGAAAAAAATTATTCGACAATAAATTTAAACGATATTGCCCGCTGCTTCCAGACATTTAAAGGTTGGAGAGCTGTCGGGGAAATTGAACCGATTACCTACCCAGGACCTCAACTTCATACTCTTTCGGCCGGGCAAGTATGCATTATGTATGCCTTGTGTAATTTTTTAAATTTTAAAAGAAGAATTTAGCAACCCATCGTCCGGAGCACTAGATCCACCTCCATCCTTTACTTGACTTGGAGGAAGGGGTTCTGTGAAAACCCTAGGCAAGAGGAATAGGGTTCGATGTCTGAATTTCAAAGGTTTTAGACAAAATTTTAAGCTACAGCGAAACCTCGATAAAACGACTCTGCAGACCAAGAAAAAATGTCGTTGTAGATTATGTAGGGATTATATATCGTTATGTCGAGAGGTAACAGTTTAACATTAGAGTGTAGGCATTTTCAAACAAGGCTTGAAAAAATATCGTTGTAGAGTAATTTACCGTTATATTGAGTATCGTTGTAGCGAGGTTTAAATGCATTCGCTTTGTTGAAAACGAAGTTTTTAAATTAAAATGCAATCAAAGTATTTTCTTTCATCACGTTTTTGCGGCCCCCTAACATTTAACGCCCCGGTTGCGGCCAACCTTCACACTTGTCCAAGTCCGCCCTAAGTATCATCAGTATTGACTTATCTTGCAATTTATGTATTGATTACTTTTCATGATTAAATTGATTTATTCCATTGATTCAAGCTTTCTAGTGATGTAAACTGTGCTCGCAGATTTAAATGCGATTTGTGTGCTGCTTATGCAGTACTACTGAAATTTAGTTTTCACTTTATGTTAAAAGTTAGAGGGTTGAAAAAAAAATAATGCCAGATTCACACACAGAATCAGCACTCAAAATTACCCTGAAATCACTAAAAAGTTTTTGGCAATAAAATTAGTGTTGAGCAGTCTACGTGTCAAAGCACTCGAAATTTCTGCCTGAAAAGCAATCTGGTTATAATGCGTCCCAAACGGAATTCATGGTTCTGTAAGTCTAGAGCCGCCCTTAGAGGTGTGCGGCAGGTGCGGTTGCACCGGGCCCCGCACTCACGGTAACTTATTGGAGGCTTCCATCAATTCTTAAATTATTTCTCGCATTAATTCCGAATTTTCATCAATTCTAGAATTTTTTCTTCCGTTCATTCTAAAAAAATCAATTCTGTTATTATTTTTCTAATTAATTCTGAATTTTCATTATTGTTGGATCCATTTCTTACAGTTATTTTTAATTCCTCAATTCTAAAATTTTCATCAGTTTCTGGAATATTGTTTCCTCTCATTACTTTAAAATTACCTTTAAGTACTGAATTATTAATTTGTTTTATTTACATTTTATTGTGTATTTAAAATTTTTTGTTAGGATATTTCTCAGCATTCCTACATATTCTGAAATAATAGCTGATGATCTCCCCCCCCCCCCCCACAAAATATATAAAATCGGGGCTAAGGGTGTCCTAAACATTTTTGATGCCTCGAAATTTTTGAGATGGCCCCGTGTCTGATAACGGCGCCCCTGTGTAAGTCACTTTTTGCCAAGCTTCATGAATAAAAATTATGAGGAATGTAGTGTATTAGTGTATTAAATTATGTTTGCAGAAGTCAGCGATTGTTAATTCTGAGGCAGAGATTATTGCAAAACTTCTTAAAAGTCCTTTGATTTAAACCTTCTCAAAGTTTTAAAATTACTTTTTTATCCATGGGCTGGCTGAGTCGTATTTGGAGTTACGGACAGCAATGTTAGAAAACGACGTTTCGCAGAAGAAAACAAGGCGACAATTGACTCTAATCCTCCCAGCTCTCAGTCAATTTATTCTTCTTCATAGTACAATCTCCCATGGGGTCGGCAGCCGACATATATTGATTCTTCTTCAAACTTTCCAAGAACTTATTCCCCCCCCCCCCCCATTAAACACATTTAGAAAATGTAGCTCGAAAAATCGCCAGAATCATTCGCCAATAAGTGTTAAATTATTGGTAAACATAAAATGTCCGCATATGTCCCGATTTCCGACATGTCCGCATATGTCTCGTCCGCTTTTAACCCCTAATCGTCTATTCATTCGTTGGTCCCCCTTTATTTTCTTCGATTCCCCGCTCTTTCTCCAAGAAAACACTCCTCGGGCGATCCCTATTGCCTAGGGCACCCCTGAAGTACAACCGACCAGATGCTTCGTGACGGTAACTAAAAGATTCCCTAATGAATGGCGATTGCCCCATCTATTTACATCGGTCTGTGATTGTATTTCTTTTTAATTGGGACTATGTTCCCACCGCTTGGACAAAGCTTCTTCCATCGACATGACGCCACTTACTTTAAACCCTCAAGAAACAGTCTACCATCCATAGACAACCATTCTTATTTGCGTTCCTGTTATTCAATTATTTGTTTGCTGTACTAGTATATCCGTTACTGTCGCCTGCTATCGGCGCCTGACCTACAGTTCTAAATAGTTAAATCCAAAAATAACAAATTTGAATACTCCAAACTATCAATTTTAAATATATCTGAAAATAATAATTTTAAATATTTCCTCTATTCGCTATTTCTATTTTAACTAACACAAGCTAGTTAATATTAGTCGTCCGCTTTTAAAAGTTGAAAAAAAATTCGAGTTTTTAACCAATCGGAGACGACGCAGGTTTCCAAAATCGGAAACGGACGCAATATGTTCATACCCTTAGATGATAAAATTATTCACGCTTGGACTGCTTCCGATTCCATTATTTTCATGGATGAGTGACTGGTTTACTTTCCTGTAAAGGGTGATTCAGAAAGAGTTATCCTATTTCAAATTTATATATTTTTTCTAAAATTAAAAATACAGTATGCGATAAGTAATACCATATTTTAAGGTGCATAAGGAACCCTCGGGTTTAAAGAACCCCCCCCCCCCGATTTTTGGGGCTCAAAATTTGGAAAAAAGTTTCAATCAAGGATTTTTTTAATATCCATGTATACGGCGCCAACCACGCCCTCCTGCAGATTTTTGGTACCCAATTTTTGGCAAAAAGGGGTTCCTTTTACACATGAAAATACGGCATATATCTGAAAGAAAGAAATGTTTTAGTTTTAGATCATGAACAATCGATAATACCAGTGTATTATGGGTTCATTCATGAAGCTATTTTTTGATATGAATGGCGTCAAGTTGGCAGAAAGCTGTGTTCTTTCGTTTGGCATGATGTCAGTCGGTTATAAGTATTCCTTAAAACACATTGCATAACTTAAAAGTACTAAATCCTAGTGATGAACTAAAAAATGACAGATTCTACCTTTTACAGGCACGAAGCTATTGAGGCGTACAATTTTTGCACCCTAGTTCCATTAGAAATTACACTGCTGGCCACCCAAATTGCAACACCAAGAAAGACAAGAGATATCGCAACAATATTTATTTTGTAGATAACATGTTGACCAAGCATCAAATGATTAAATTTATAGACTTCTGTGAAGTGTGGTTCCTGCCAAAATCAGTAGCCAGAGTAGCCGCCATTGTTGGAGATCACTGCTGCCACACGCCTCGGCATTGATTCAAAGAGACTTTGGATGTGTTCTTGGGGTACAGCAGACCAAGCAGCTTCCACGCATTGCCAAAGTTGATCTGGTGTGGCAGCTGGGGATGTAATTTGGGTCAATCGTTGAGCAACCATGGACCACATGTTTTCTATCGGCGAAAGATCCGGAGAGCGAGCTGGCCTGGGAAGCAATTCAATCTGGCGATTGACGAAGAACCTTTGGACAATGCGTGCCACGCGTGGTCGCGCATTATCCTGTTGAAATATGGCTGTGGGCAAGCCCTGAAGGTAAGGAAGGACAACTGGCTCCAACACCTCGGAGATGTAGCGCTGGCTTTTTAAAGTACCGGCAATGCGTACTAGAGGAGTGCGAGAGTGATATCCAATACCGCCCCATACCATAATACCCGGTGCAGCACCAGTGTGGCGGTGCATAACGCAGCTGTTCAGCATCCTCTCTCCACGGTGTCTCCAGACTCGAATCCGACCATCGTGGTGTTGCAGACAGAAGCGTAACTCGTCAGTAAAGACAATTTCATTCCATTGTGCCGTCCACATCCTTCTTTCATCGCACCATTGGCGGCGAAGACGTCTGTGGTTCTGCGTCAAGGGTAGACGAAGCAATGGACGTCTTGCGGACAGACCACTCTGCTGTAAACGGCGTCGAATGGTACGCGCAGACACTGGATGATGCGGTACAGACTGAATGTGCTGTGCTATGGTTCGTGATGTGGCTGAGCGATCCGTCACTGCCATACGCACAATACGCCTGTCATCACGTGAAGTGGTGCACTGAGGTGGATGCGATCGAACACGTCGGTCCGTCGTACCCTCCTGCATCCAACGATCACATATCCGCATTACAGTTGTTTGGTTTCGTCCAACACGACTACCGATTTCCCTGAAAGATAATCCACAATCTCGGTAGGCCACTATCCTTCCTCTGTCGATCTCGGTAGGCCACTATCCTTCCTCTGTCGAACTCGGATACTTGATCAAAAGATGATCGCTGTTTTCTACGAGGCATAATTGATCGTTTTTTTGAAAAAACCACAAGAAAAACACAATTGCCGTACTTCAAATCGTCGAAATCTCCAAGCCTTAAATAGCGCTTTGAAGTGGCGCCACAGGCGCGCGTGATGTGCGTCTGCGCTGAAATTCTAATCATTTGCATATCTCACCTCCGCTAATGCATGTTGTAAATTTCATATTATTTGCATGCTTCCTTCAGGGTGTTGCATTTACGGTGGCCAGCAGTGTATTTTCAAGAATATTCAACATCATTACATCATTTCGATATTATACGTGTGACTAAAGGAAGTGATTTACAGTTACTATTTACAATTAGCCTGCGACACAGAGAATTTTTTTAGGGGATCAATTTTAAACTTTAAATTACAATGTAAAATCCGTAGTTTAGACAAACAATCTACAAAAGTCCCACGGACTTTTATTTCCCTTTTATTCGCCAACTAACGAGACTAAAATTATTAACGGGCTCGTTCCGGCATCTTCATTGATTTTACCAGCGTTCATCGTAGGTAAACTTCGGTTTACTTGCGATCTTTTATAGTCCCACTTTCTCCGAAAATTTTGCGAGACCTTACCGAAAATATATTTGTCAGTTATTAGCTCAGATAATTGATAGTTAGTTTCTGTAATCAAATATGAGAATCATTGGCCTAGCCAATAAAATGCAGTGAGTTTACTCTGGGGTCTTGAAAATTTGATACATCGGTAATAAATATGATAACCATATATATAACCGGGTTTTTCCTTAGACAATACAGTCAGTCTAAGGGGTTTTATCCCGAAGAACCTAAATACATAGAGTTCCCAGGTTTCTATGTGGGTAATAACATCGTCTGTGGTTTTCCTGTAGATTATAACACCCAGTAGAGATTTTTCGACCTCCTTCGGATCTAGCCGAGCTCCCCAAGTTCCAATTTTTTCTATGATAAGTAAGCCGCAACTTATCAAATTCATATTTCCTTAATTGCTTTAATTTATACTGACTCTCTGAGTACAGCTCAGGCTGTATATATATTTTTTAATATCTTTTATTCACACACATCCTAAACACGTACACTGACACACCCAATTATCACATACAAACAATTTCTAATCTTCTTTATCCAGCTCGTACGGAGTAGAGTAGAGTAAAACAGGGAAGCTCATGGGAGTTAATATACTCGGTACGCCCTGAGAAAATGCATACCTCAGTCAGTCAGCCATGATTTGCAATGTACCAGTGGCGGATCATGATTTTGGGAGGCCCCAGGCGCAACCTGATCTGGAGGCCCCCCTATCAGGGACGGATTAAAGGTAGGGGCTGTCACCCCCCCCCCCCCCCGAGATCAGAAAAATTAAATGGAAAGAAAAATGTTTTCTACGTTTTTGACTGAATAACAAACCAAGAAAATAAATTTGCTTAAAAAAAGGGGAAAATTCAGAATTTTTTCCAAAAGAAATCAGAACCGTCCTGAAAAATTGAACACATGGTCACAACCACCGCCCCCACCCACAAATTTGCGTTTATCCACCACTGCACCCTTTTGGCCCTAATAAGAACGAGATGGTTCACTAAAATGAACAATATTATGAAAAATCATAACTTTTTTTTTTATTTTTGCATCACCAAAACCATAAACACAAAAATAAGATAAGGAAATATAAGGATATTCTCTGGTACTAGATGAAAAATAATCACACTCCCATTAAAAAAAAAAAAATCACAGTAAAATTCTGCATCATATTTTTAGTAATCTAAGATGTCCGTCCTGGTGCCTTCAGCCACACGGCAAAAATGGAGATCCGTCATAGTTTTAGTAATTTAATATTACTGATTAATAAAGATTTGATAATATCTCAAATATAATATATTTGATTTGATATAAAGATACTGATAATATTTAATAGAAAAACATTTCTTCAATAGAGGGAAGAAATTATATCGGAGTAAATATAAGAATTATATTTTTAATGGAAGAAATTATTTCAGAATGAATTAAAATTATTGTCAATGAAAGAAATTATTTAAAAAAAATTTTTTAGTAATTATTATTTTTATTTGTTTATTCTATTTTATTTTTACTATTATTATATTGATTATTATTATTTTCTCTTTCAGCCACCTCGTTGGGCACTCTGCCTGTTGTGGCCTTTGCCTTTGCATTATTTGTATTCAGAGTGAATAAAAATCTTCTATATTATGCCCCCCCCCCGTTTCGTTTAATAACGAAAAATGCCACTGTATAACATTGTGGCCCGCGTACTTTATAAAATGTTTCAATATGGCCTGCTATGCCTCAAAGGTTGAAGACCCCTGCAGTAGACTCTCGCTAATCCGGTACGTATTACACCACGTTGTGCCAGATTTTACCAAAATTGCTGGATTAACTTTGAAGAAACCCATTGAAATAATATATGAAATTTCGTGCAAAGACATAGTCAGGACTTGATCAGCAATTAAGAAATATTAGAACGTGTTAAGGGGGTTAGGGCATCAGGAGAAAAGTGACACCACACCACCTAAATATCCTGGACTAATGGACGTGCTGGATTAGAGCACGACCGAATTCTCGAGAGACTACTGTAGTTGAATTGAAATGCTCAAATAAAAATTTATCAGATAATTTATATATTTTTAGTTTTGCTTACCGTTATTTTTGGAGATTCTGCAATCTAAATCCTAAAGGAAATCTTGAGGATCGGCATGAAAATTTTTTTCATTACAATAACACACATTACAATTACATTAACAATAAACACTTTTCGGTCTGACACAAAGATGTTGTCTACCCAAGCCTCCTTGACCAATCCAAAAATGTAGCTCTTTTCTTTAGAAAGAAGGAAAAGAAACCCCCTTGATTTTTTTCAGCCGGGGAGGGAGTGTTAAAAGAGCAACAGAAAAATCACGTGATTCAGAATGCATGTCATTCAGCATTCATTTCAAACCCCACTTTTCTTTTGTCATATGGTCGTATGGTTCCAGTCATAGATTGCAAATGTATATGTTGTTTGAACCAGCTTATAGTATTTCATTCAAACAAGTGGGAGACAAAATCACAATAAGAGCTCTACTACATTCATTTTAATTAGTACGACTGTCTCTTCCTGTCGATGTCGCCGCTTGCCGATAGCCATCTTGCCATCCATTATACTGTATACAAAAGCTTACACCAAAGCTGTCGTATTATCGGCGCCCATAAAAGCATTTAATACTGTGGAATGAGACATCTGTTTATGCCTTCACTACAATTTTCATTTCGGACAGACATTAGGACCTGCTGTTCTCATCCCTCCTCCTGCTTGTGCCCTTAGGGAAATACTGTTTGAAAATGACCCTCCCTGAATGATCGCTTTACAATGTCTCTTCTTTCTTTGTCGGGGAAGAACTGGCCCTTGAGAGCTGCGTCTTGTAAATTGTTCTTTTCTTTCAGTTCCCGTTTTTCTTCCATAACTCATACGTACAGTATACAAAAAATAACAAAAATAAAAAATAAAAAAAAATTGCGGTTGAAAAAAAAAGGGAGAGCAGATACTGTACTTAGTTCAAGAGATTTGTTGATGCGCATGTAAATTCACATGTAGGATGAAGCACACAACTATTTGGAGGCCCCCCGCTCTGCCGAGGCCCCAGGCGCGCGCCTCATGCGCCTGTGCGGTAATCCGCCACTGCAATGTACCTGTTATGGCTTTGGTTTTTATTTTATAATTAATATTTGTAATGAAAAAGTGCACAAAAAGCATAGGAATTTGTATAACACACACACCCACACACATGGATCATCCTCATTTTGATTCACCCTTTGAATATACACGTATCAAGTTTGGCACGATTTTCCTGGCGAATATTCATCTCTCTCTCAATCTACACTTCTATTTTCCTTAATTTTCTAAACTTTCTTTAGTGCTCTGTTTAACATCATTACTAATTTTTTAACGTTTAGCCATACAAGTATTTAGTTAAATTTTTTCAGTGCAAAAACGATAAACTAGTAGCAAGATATCTTCTTTATGTATGTTATTACTCACAAAAATTTTCCAGCAAATCGTTTCGTTTGCATATTGGATTTCTTTATTCCAAGCGAACTGGTTATCAGTTTTTTAAACGCGACATTTCTGTTTCTGTCCGTATTTTGGATTCAATTGCACTTATATCTGTCTAATTTTAGCATATTGTTTTCGTGGGTCTAAAAAAATATTATTCTAATAATTTCACTTCGTGGTAAAAGTTTATTTTCATAATTTCAGTTTCCCCGTCCGCATTATCAAATATTTTCATGCCAGGGGTTGTATCACGTAAGAGTTACATATGCAGAAATAAACCTGCAAGATGAAGAAAACACCCATACCATATCTAGATCAATGCTTTATTTACAAGATATAGTACCGGTAAGTATGAGTTAACAAATAAGTCAATATTTGCTGTTATTCCTAATAGTCCCAATAGCAAAACAATAAGCTATAGGTTACCATGAAGTGTTCTTCTCAACGTTCGGGATAATATTACTTATATTCAGATAATATGACATATGTATATTAAAATATACGCTTTCTTCTGCTTCTAGCACATCAAGTGTATCTTCACAGTACTTCTCTTTCCTATTGAGTCAAAATATTGAGTCTAGTATTCGTAGGAAAGTCAAAATTTTTTATTCGTTCTTTTGTCATAACATTATTACACAGCTTTCTGTGCATGCATGCTTAGAGTGGATAGTACTGTGGTCAAGTTATCGAAAAGTTATGTTTATGACATAATTTTTTCGTGTTTCTGTGTCACTGTAAACATGGCCGCTACACTAGTGGTATGCAAATGAGAAACAGAAAGCAGTGATACGATTTCTTTTGTGAAAGAGCATGTCAGGGGCTGAAATTTATCGGAGGATTACAGCTTGATACAGAGACATCACTCTACCACGTAGATATGTGTGTGGGTAAATAGAACGATTTGCTAGCAAACAATCTGATGCCAGCAATGTGGGCACCAAACACAGTCGAAGAAAAGGTTGTATGATGTATGAAAATGAACTAGAAAATATATTTCTTTCTCTTTTTTTTTATCCATTTCTATTACTTCACATTTAGTATATTATTTAACGCCAATAGCATACAGGGTGTTCTGTTAATGGACCGACAAACTCAGAGGGTTGTTAGTAGGCATCAAGAGGAACGAAAATTGCGATGGAACATGGTGAACATCCTGATTCCAACGAAAAAAATCCATGTTTCTAAGTGCAATATCAGCCGAGATACAGTATTTTTGAATTCCAGTCACTAAAAATGAGGGTAATAACTGCATACATTAGGGAAAAGCGTGTTCTTATGTTTCATATGAGCACGCATTCCCTCATTTTCTGTTCTTTTCAAGTTCTTTCCATCATTTGTAGCCAATTTTTTAATTCAAATATCTCTTCTAACATATAACTTAGATTCTTGTTGGGATCGGGGGGGGGGGGGAACTGGCCAATAACTTTAGGTTGTCATTTGACATAAAAATATATTTAATGAAACAGGTTTGAGCACCACACAGAATAACATATACATCCATTTCAGGCTGAGATTACACTATAAAAGTTTGATAAAAGGTATTTCACAAACCTTGAAAAAAGCAACCAATAAGGTTATTGGTTGCTTGTTGTGTCATAAGTTTATTGGTTGCATTCGCTCCAATATAACCAATGCGCTTATTGGTTGCATTTTTGTTCAAAAACTTAATCTTCAAGTTTTATAAAAGATCTTTCATAAAACTTTTATAGTGTGATCCCGGCGAAACCCACAACAAACGATGAAACATCGCATATATATATATATATATATATATATACATACAAAAAAAGAATTATTTTAAGAAAAAGGAAAAAAAATTGAATTTTATATGAGAGTAAAATAGAACCTATGCACTGGGTCGTCATCAGGGGGAACCCCATGCATGGTTCGAAAAGTGTAGGCGTTTCTGAAGGGTGGCTATGCCTAATTGCGTTAAAAATGCCAACCCTTGTTCCCCAACGCCTACCATATCAAAAAACATGTTGAACGAAAAAAGACAATAAAAAATGTTAAAAAAAACAATATTTGAAAAAATATATACAGAGCTTCAGATTATAAGCTCAAAGAAGCATGAGAAAAATATATACAAAGTTACAGGACTACAATAATTACAGAGAATATATATATATATATATACACACAGGGTGATTCAGAAAAGATGGCAAAAACTTTAAGAGGTGATAGTAGACACCAATATAAACAATTGTTATCAAAGAATGCATGGTTTAACATGAAAAACAAACGCGCTAGCGCGTTTCGAAACGGCCAAGCCGCAAACGTTAAAACGGCATTCCTGTTGAAATTTATCGGGAGAAAAAGAACACCATGCATGCAAATGTAACAAGCAGGAAGTAACAATAGGGAAGAAAAGAAACCGTATGCAAATCTGCGTCACAGTGAATAAAAGGAGCGGACGCCAGCCCTGTGAAGTTATTCTAGCGTGCAATCGTTCTAACAATTGTAACGTACGGGAAATGGCGCACTTTAGTATTACTGAAAAAGCAGACATGCATTTCATTTACAGAGCTGCAAACGGAAGTGCCACAGAGACAGCACGAATGTACGGTGAGCGTTACGGTGAACATCTGCTTTTTCAGTATTACTAAAGTGCGCCATTATTCCATACGTTACAACTGTTAGAACGATTTCACGCTGGAATAACTTCACAGGGCTGACGTCCGCGCCTTTTATTCACTGTGACGCAGATTTCCATACGGTTTCTTTTTCCCTCGGTTACATTTGCATACATGGTGTTCTTGTTCTCCCGATAAATTTCATTTGACCATTTTTGTCGCACCACAGTCATTTTCTGCACACTGAGGCTAATTAGACCGGGATCTGCAATTTATTTCCAATTCCGAAGGCAGCTTTTTTTTAATACTAATCGAGAGGTGTGTGCGCTAACCCCTCGATGTGGGACTCCCTGCGATAGCAATCTTTTTCTGTGGTCATGTCACCGTTTCTGTTGTACCGCTGTGTCAGGAAAGTTTCCGACAAGGATGAACCGGGTATCGAACTCGCGACACCTCTAAACATCCTTTGGTACTTGAGGCCAGTATTTTATCGACCTGGGCTACCGCGCCCCTCAATAAATTTCAACAGGAATGCCATGAACTCTTTAATTACAATTGTTTGTATTGGTGTGTAATATCACCTCTTAAAGTTTATCTTATCTTTTCTGAATCACCCTGTGTGTGTGTGTGTGTGTGTGTGTGTGTGTGTATATATATATATATATATATATATATATATATATATAATCATTCTTGCGAGAAATTTGCATATCCCGACGCAATATCAAAAACAACCAATGATCGCCAATCTGGCTTATCGAACAAACAAATGTTTTTAAGGTCAGGATTACACTATAAAAGTTTGGTAAATGATCTTTTGCAAAACTTGAGAAAATAACCAATAAGCCTATTGGTTACATTTGCTCCAATGTAACCGATACGCTCATTGGTTGCATTTTTCAAGTTTTATAAAAGTACTTTTATAAAACTTTTGTATTGTAATGCCGACGTAAGACTCAATGCTTACATTCCCTTTCTGCGAGGAAAACATAAAAACATCTCACATCGATGCACAATTATAGTTACAAATTTTTCAGTCATGATAACTTTTCACAATTCACAGCTTCAATGAAAACGTCACTAATCATTTCATCACACACACAGAATTAACATTATGCAATTCAATATAATTTCATAAACAATAATATCTTTAACGAAATTAAATCCAAAGTTCATATGGCTGGTTTTTATTGATGATTTAGCCATGTATAGCCAGTCGATAGCGATTTTAATACATACAGTGCGAGACATAATTATGAGACGCCACGAATATTCACGGAAAAATATATAATATCTCCACGCACAAAATAATGAAACTTAAGTACATGTATTGATCATGCTGTTTACGATTGTGAGTAAAATTACATGGACATCCGAGAAATGGTTCTTGATATTTTAATATTTTTGTGAGTACTCTCTCTCCAGTAAGAAATTAGGACAGAGATATATAAGACATTTTCGTTTTTCCACCATTTTACAGTAGTGTAGTACTGCGTTACTTTATGCAAATCTTTTTTTACGTCACTGGATAACAAATCAATAACAATATTTCCTCTTTACAACCACCACATCTGTAGAAAAAATGCCACGAGGTCCAGAGATGCAAAAAAAATGAAATTTGTGAAATTTGGCTAATGCATGGTACCGGCGTTTCAAAAACGTATACAGCAAATAAAATTGGACGTTTTCGATGTGCCGTCATAAATTTTTAACCCTGGAAAAATGTGGCTTTGTAAAAAAAATGATGTGAGCGTAGTCCATGCTTTTCTGCCCGATCAAAGCGCAATGTTTGTGCTCTAGCAGTAAGGAGCAATCCAGAATGTCATCCAGAAATATAAAATCTGCATTATAGCTACAGTACCCATAGTTAACAATTTCAAGAGTTTTAAGTTCTACAAGTCCAGACCAGACCAGAATTTAAAGTTTTCGTTGGTACCTTGCCCCGTCGGGGTAAACAGCCAACTTAAAGGCTGCCCTTTTGGGCCTACGAAGAAGAAAAGACAAGACTGTTCCTGTGTGTGTGTTCATGTAGTGTATGTCTTCTGCGGCAGGAAAGAAAAATTTTGACTGGGTTAGGAAAAAACTCGTCACATACTGGGCGCGAAAATAAAAATTTTTGGAGGTATACTTTTTGCGAACACTCAGGTAATCCGCATGAGTCTTTTTGACCACTTCTAGCACATTAGTATGTGCTTTCATCATATAATATTGTCCAACTGCATCCACCGTTGACACCAGAGCACGGCAATGGGCATTTAACTTGATTCATTCAAAAATGTAAAATCCAATATAGTCTAAAATACCTAAGAATCTCAATTCAACCAACTCACTCCTCAAGAAAGAACCCCAGGGCCAATAAAATCACGGCAAAAGCCTTAGTCCAATAAATTAAAAAAAAAAACCGTTAAAAACTTTAGTCCATTGCAACTATTTCATACTATTTACAATTAAAAAGTTATCCAGCCTTTAAAATTCTATAAAAAATTTCTTGTGCTGTCGTTAGGAAGGATTCAACGAAAATTTTTTCTTTTTCAATTTTTGTCTTAGCCTTTTGAATTTCCATGAGGGTGACAACCATTAACTGGAAGACTTCCCTGATTGGAAAGAGGATTTCATCATCATTTACTTCGGAAAGTTTCTCTGAACTTCCCTACTATATAAGTTCCCTTACTCCCACTTCAGTATGGAGTCTTTTCCCCCGACGGCTCAGGACGCCCATATCTCGCTCCAGGTCATTTTTCTTTATTCCTATAACTGCTTCAGCATAATTAGTATCTATTATCTTTCTTTGATTTCTTATATTTACTATTTTCGAAAACCAAACGATCAAATCCCTTCTCAGAATTTAGTTTCTCTACTTCAAGGTCCGCAACCCGAACCACAGGGCTCAGGTGGGGTACATTTCTCCTCTCATCATTTTTCACGTGTACTTTTCTATCTTGTAACTTGTTTGACCCAGAGGCCCTGGGACACTCTCCAAAGTTTGCGGTAAGGGGGTCCACCACAGTTCGCACACTTGGCTAGGTCCACCCCTCTCTGAGTATCAAAATCAGATGAGTTGTGGGGCCCCGCATATTTGACACACCGGGGGTCCCGGTAGAAAAAAGTTTATGTGTGAAACCAGGATTGGCACCGAAAACATTGGGGAACTCTCCCTCTCCAGGGCGTATACTAAGGAAATTCAACCATTTAATATCAAAAATGTCCCTACTCTTAGGGGTTCGCGGTAGCTCAACAAGCCATAGGGGTAAGGAAGACTTAACTTTATCCCCCTCATTTATCCTCGCAGTGTACATCTGTTACAATTTGATTATCTCAAAACCTAGGCCACCCAAGGCTTCTTCCAAATCTTCCCTTCTGATATTTTTCTCAAGCCTCTTAATAACCACTTTCAAATTTCTTTCATTTTTAGCTGGATATGTGCTGAATTTGATGCCCTCATTCATCAAAAAATTCTTAACTGCCACAAAGTCCACTATGTTTCGGCATATCACGCTCTCCCCCTGCGACACAGCTCTTGCCCTAAATTTTTCTTTACAAATCGCATTTAGTTTTCTCGCCAATACACTCCATATACCATAATCGGTTATAATCAACGGCGGGAACCATCCCCTCCTTACAGGAGCTTCATTGATCGTTTCCGCCTCCGTAGTATCCTTATTAGACATTTTTTCTTCACCCTGTATGTTAAAGTCATTCTCCGTAGGACTCTCTACCTCTATACTCGCTGAGCACTTGTCTTTACCCTCACTATTTTTAGCATTTTCCAGTTCTGAGGGCGGAGGTCCCTTCCTGTCTGAGGCAGCATCTCCACCTTCCTGTTGTCAACTGAAAAAACTTTTTTTAAACTTGTGTGGAGTGAATTACTAAACCGCAATCTTTTAATTGTGTTACTTTCAGTTTTATACTCTTGAATATCTCGCCACACATCCAAGCCCCTCTGGTTCCAGATACAGACCTTTTTTTATTTCATTCATTTTTTTCCCATGAACATCCAAATCAAAACCCTCAAAAATTTCATTAAATATCTGAACCCCTATTTTTTTCACATTTTTGCGAAATGGTTAGGGCAAAATATCCAGGGGCGTCTCTAGCATGTGATTCAGGAAGCGCCCTCAAAAAATTCACAATACCATCATTAAGCTGTTGCTTCCTCTGCTTACATAAAAAATCATGGTATAGACATTTAACCTGTTCCATCAGTAGTCCATTATCTTTAATTTCTTTGACGCTCTCAATCGAATCACTATTCAAATCATCAATGTCATTTCTCGCTCCCCCTGTGATTTCCGGTACTTTACTATTCCCACCTAACACAGCATTTTCAGCAGCATCATCAACACTACTATCCTCGCTAGACGATCTACCACTAGAATTTAAACTATTGTTCATTGCACAATACCCTAGAAAAACTGCGGCGGATGCAAAAAGGGACTTACCCTTATCCTGAGTGTCCGCTAGAAGTCCTTCAACACCAGCTACAGCAAAAACGCCATCAAAACCAACCGCAAGGCAACCACGTGGATTAGGCCTAACAGGAACAATGCGATATTATGCGATACAAGGTAAACCATATGAACCACAACATTCATTGAATTCATCTTGTCCATGTCATTTTCCTTCAATTGATTATATTGCTTCCAATTTGACTAGACGAGCTCTCAGAAGAACGAGAACGTTCCCCTTCAAGATCCATCAACAGAATGACGACAACAGAAAATCAGATAACACCACATCTCTCGGCCAATCAGGTTCTCCCAGCATAAGAACTGTTTTCAATTCGCTGCCAGCCATAGGATCAACTGACCAATCAAAAAACAACAGTGTATGTCTGAGAACTAACTCATACGGAGAAATTCTGGTCTGGAAATTCATTTGGGGAAGAAGGTCAACGCTTTGTGGCTGCTGTTTACGGGCTGTTGGTGCTAGCGAGTCGGTAGTAAAGTTTACGTCTGCCCCCTCCTGGAGCTAAGGGTTCACTCCGTCGTTTTTCTAGCAGTATATTACTAGAATAATCTCAAGCTGCTGGACGGTCTTGGACGAGAGCTTGGAGAAGTCGTCTTCGGGAAGGTTCATGCTTGAGCGGGCCTTTCAGCCGCCGAATATCGCATATATTATTTCAGGTTTGGGGTTCTGGCGTTTTATTCTTTCGGCATTGCGGCTCCTCGGATCTCTGGACCTGGTCGAGGGAGTGTTTTTCTGCCCTATTTTCTACGCGAGTTTGGGGAGAGATTCTGATTTTATTGTTTTGAAGGGAAATACAAATGAAATTTTTGGAAGGGATTTTAAAACAGCTGCGGACACCCACAAGTTTGAGCTTAAGCTTTTGTCATGGTTGGGGGGATACTATGACAAGCAACTAAGAGAAATATCTGCTGAGGGTGCGGATTGTCCGATAGCCGAAAATTTTAATGTTTTATTAACGGTATATGACAAGTATATTACTGCAGAGAAGGAGGATTAGTGCGATTGCATTCCGGAGGTCTTCACGGCAACCTGTGTATTTTTTGAATATGTCGACAAAAATCCGTGTCGCCATAGTCTGGCAGGTACTTTTCGAGCGATTAAAAAGGTAAACAAAGCCGAAGCTGCAAAGGGTGGCGATATAAAGAAGGTTGAGACCCCGTAAGAGAAAAAATAGTAAAAGCGAGGGCAGTGGCGGTAAAAATGTCAAAGGAAAAAGAGTAAACAAGGGAAACGCCCCCTTAGGAAGTAGGGTTAGCGAAAATGTAAACAGTGAAAAGGTAATTAAGGCAGCTGGGAGTGGTAGTGCTACTCTGGCCTTTGCAATAAATACGGAGGGTGAAAGCTCAAATGAGAGTGAAGTGGAAACTGGGGGAAAAATAAAAATTGACGTAAACATTAAAAAACCGGAGATGGGTGTTAATGTAGGTGCGAGCACAAGTACGGCCATTGTGGATGGGCCTGGTGATGGAGAGTCGACGCGTGCTGGGGAAGAGGCAAATGAGGAGTTTACACTAGTGCAAAGGAAAAAGAGGAAATTTAACATGCCCCCAACAGTGTTGTCTGACTGGGGTGACAACTGGCTGAGGAACTATGGGGTTATGAAGACAAAGTGTGAATTCACTCCTGAAGTTTAATCTACGGAAAAAACGGTCTCAGTAAAAGTATTCTCGGAAAATGACTATAGATTTATAACCGCTAAATGCAAGGAATTTAAATTTTATACATTCCAGCTTAAAACGGAGAAGCATTTGAAAATGGTAATTAGGGGTCTGCCACACAATGTGAAAACTGATGAGATAGCTGAAGATTTGTTGGGTCAGGGCTTTGAGGTGGTGCGAGTCTCAAATATGAAAAATTATAGAACAGGGAAAACGCTACCTTTGTTTTTGGTAGAATTTACTATGGAGAACAAGGGGTTGTTTAATATCACCGAATTGGTGGGAGTAGAGGGGTACGGGGGTAACAAAAATGAATTGCAATGTAGGAACTGCCTTAGAACGGGTCATGTATCGTATGTTCTACGATAGACCTAATTGTGAGTTTTGCGTTCAACAGCATAGTACCCGTGTATGTCCAAATAAAGGAAATGATGGTTGCAGGAAATGTTTTTTGTGCGGGGAGAAAACACATACAGGGACGTATGGAGCTTGCCCTGTGAGGCTAGAAAAGAGGAGAAAGGCAAAAGATACAAAAGTATTTATTCCCTCGCTGATTGCGGCTGTACGAAGTGAGTTCTCACCGGGACTGTCTTTTGCGGAGGAGGTAACAGTTTTGGGAGACGAGCCCTGCGTAACGGTGGAAAGGATCGAGGGCAGGAATACTGATAGAGGCGTCAGCAATGTGGCTGCGTACACACCGTTTCTAGAGGCTGAGGGCCTGAGAAAGAGGCGGCACCCCTTGTTCAGGGAGGAATCCCTAAGGGAAGAAAACTTTGAAGCTGAGCTGGATAAATGTAATGAGATAAAAAATGTGGTAACAGACTTGGTTGATAAAATTTGTGGAGATACTGAGCTACAGGAGGAAATACAGTTAAGGGATGGACAGGATGACCCGGAAAACAGTTGTTCGGTAAAAGGCCTGCTTGGTGAAGAGGAGTCTGGGGGGGACGAATGTTTACGGGGCAGGGGTAAGTCTGACGATGGAAATGTAAGGACGGCATCTACGGTGCAGGATGATCTGAATACCCTTGGGCAGGCATCCCGTAATATAATGGAAAAAATCCAGCCTACCGGTGACATCATAAAAATAAACACCCTGCTGACGGGGCTTTTGGAGATCTTGATACAGCCTCAGGATTAGTAACCACATGGTGAACAACTACAGCCTCTTAAGCCCCTTGAGAATATTGTCCTGGAACGCTGAGTTTGAAGCCCAGTTTAAATGAATTTAAACAGAACTTGCATGATTATAATATTGACTGCACTAATACAAGAAACATGGCTCATCCCGAGTGATAAAATAAGATGTAATGGGTATCGTTGTACGCGTAGAGACCGGAGTCCCAATAGGGGAGGAGGGGTTATGGCCCTCGTGAGAAGTAATTTGCCACATGTGGAGTTGGAACTGCGTCACTCAACTACCACTGAAGTTGTGAGAGTGGCTATTAAAATCAATAACAGAAGGATTAATTTGATATCCATATACAAACCACCCCGTAATAACTTGGATTACCTGCTTATGGACGCGATATTTGATAATACTGATCCGACCCTGGTAGTGGGTGATTGGAACTTGAAGCATACAGCATGGAATTCTCGTCTGGGGGCAGACGCCTATATAGATATTGTATGGAAAATGGGCTAAATATTCATGCACCCTCGGAATCAGCGCATTTTCCTGCGAGTTCATTGTACCTCCCGGATGTGTTGGACTTTGCTGTCTCAAAAAACTTCTACTCATCACTTGCCTTGGATACGCCCCCGGCAATAGATTCGGATCATAATCCTCTTTTGATAGTGGTGGATTTTCTTGTAAATGTCAGTCCCCTTTGTGAAGAGAACTAATTGGGAAAAATTTACTGAATCCCTCGCCGAATGTGAAATTATTGAGTCCTACGGTGGATTATATTGAGAGAAGTATTGGTGAAATAACCGAAAAAATAAAAAATCCTAAGGAAGGTGCTATTACTCAAATTAAAATGAGTGGCAATCAATATGGGCTGTAAGCTCAACTTTTAAAAAAGATAAGATTAAAAAATAAGATTCGTAAAAAATGGCAGCGATTCAGAGACCCACAGGGCAGAAGAGTCATGAAAAAATTGGAGGGGATATAAGAGAGGAAACCACTGCGTACGTGAATGAGCGTTTCGGGGTTTTTATGAGCGAGGTAAATATTGGTGATGGAACAATTTGGAAGACTCTAAATATTTGTAAACCGAGGAGTATAGGTGCCACCAAATTGAGGGCTGGCCTCAATTGGTGGCCCAACTGGTGAACTGGTTTTTGATCAGGGGGAGATGTCGGAGGTCTTTTCTGAAAATTATGAGAGGCAATTCTCTCCGAACGGGAGGCAGAGTAGGGGCCTGGTGCAATATATACAAAGTGTTATAGAGAATTATTTCAGAAACAACACCCCCCCCTCCCCCCCATGTTTGAAGGAAACCACTGACCTGAATTTAACCGATGTCGAAGAGATAGATGATTGTATAAGGAAGCTGAAGGTTAAGAAAACCCCAGGCGAGGACAGGATAACAAATCAGTCGCTTAAAAATCTTCCACCCAATATTATTAAATCAATTGCGAATATTTTTAGTTATTTAATAAGGTTAAACTATTTCCCCAAAATCTGGAAGACATCTGTCATCACGACAATACACAAACAGAATTCTGACGCAACGCTGCCCCAAAGCTATCGACCTATTTCAATACTTGGTAATTTGAGTAAACTCTTTGAGAGGATTATTGTTGAAAGACTAACCACATATTTGGATGTCAACGGTCTGATACGCCCAGAGCAGCACGGGTTTAGAGGTGAGCACTCGTGTGTGACTTAGTTATTGAGAACGGTAGACTTTATGATGGAGGCCATAAATAATAAGGAATACGTCTGTGGGCTGTTCCTTGACTACTGTAAGGTGTTTGACAGGTGTTCGCATGACACCCTGATTTAGAAGCTTATATAAATTTTGAATGAAAACCCATTTTAATATTTTTCAATAGTTATTTGAGGGATAGATACTTCAAGGTGAGAGTGGGTGATGTCCTATCGTCAATGGATACACAGAAGAAACCCCCCCCCCCTGAGGGTCCAAATTATCAATTAAAAATAGACCACGCCCAACTGTAGCCAAAATTGCAGACAAAATATCTGGGACTAATTATCGACAAAAAATTAAACTTTCGGGCTCATGTTGAATATGCAAAGGCCCAATCTACAAAGACCCTGTGTTACTTAAATAGAATTTATTTACCCGGAAGTAGATTGACCCTGCAAAATAAAATCATCCTATACAATTCAGTCATTAGACCTAAACTAACGTATGCGGCTCCTGTTTGGACTTTTTCTAAAAAGGTTAACATTAAGCAAATGCAAATTTTTGAAAATAAGAGAGAAGAATTGCCGGGGCACGTTGGTTTATGAGAAATACAGAAATAAGAAGTGACTTACAGATGAATACATACTTGGAATGTGTTAGAAAATGATCAGAATCGCAATATGGAAAGATGCAAAATTCGGAAAACCTTCACTTGGCAGAAATAGTAAATTTTTATGAAATTCTGTGGAAAATTGATTGGATCTTCTGTGTTTTTAACTTGAAATTTTAATTTGGGTCTGGTCCCTACTTAATTTTTTGCGCAGACTTGTATTGCATGGTGTGCTCATGACTGTATGACATAATTTCTGTCTTATATTTTCCCGGTTTGTTCTATACACTTACACTGTACACACATTTTCATCACACACATTATACAGACACAATTTGCTTTTAGGTCATAACGTGACATTTCTGTAAGGTCGGTAGAGTGGAACGAATTCATGGGATCAACACAAATCTGTCCATTCAGCTCAGCTCAAATGAAGAAATGATGGCTGCGAAAACCTTATTCTTTTTTGGCCAATTGACGATGAGCCCCAGACACCGTAGGGACAGACGTGTGCTCCTGAGCTCCGCACATCGTAGGAGAATTTTCATTTCTTTTCAGGTACGCAGGCAAGCTGACTCAGGCATGGAGATAACGAAGCAAGCCCCCAGCAGGGGAAGCGATGAAGGCAATGATATTGACAAGCCATCAACATCGCCTAGCCAAGCTGAGCCGAAAAGAAGCCCGATTTCGCATCGAATGAAAATCCCCCTACATATGGAAGGAGACTATTATCGCCGAAACCTGGGACTCGGATGACGACCAAAAACAATGTTACCTTGTCGCATACCCCGAAGAGAACCGCACACCATAACGAAATGGTGGCGGAAACTCCGATGGATATCCAGCCAACGGAGACCCACTCTTTTACTTCCAGGTACCCAAGAAATTCCAGAGATGGTAGCACCTGTTGACCAAAGAGGAAATAACGAGCTCACGCTTCAGGTAGCAGCAAAAGGGAAATGGCTTCAGCTAGTAGAACCTTGACTGACGGACAGATGCACCGACAGCTTCCAAGCAACGCTCGTAGGGCAACGCATAAAGATCACCTTCAGCACAGTAGATGACTTAAAGACAGCAGAGGACGTGCTGAAAGGTGAAATAGCCTCACCAAGAAAAGAGCAAGCTGAAAAGATCGTGATCATTTTCAGAGGTCTCGAACCAACGACGCCGGTAGAGGACATCTAAGAAACGCTCTGTAAAATAGGGATGAAGGCAATGATATTGACAAGCCATCAACATCGCCTAGCCAAGCTGAGCCGAAAAGAAGCCCGATTTCGCATCGAATGAAAATCCCCCTACATATGGAAGGAGACTATTATCGCCGAAACCTGGGACTCGGATGACGACCAAAAACAATGTTACCTTGTCGCATACCCCGAAGAGAACCGCACACCATAACGAAATGGTGGCGGAAACTCCGATGGATATCCAGCCAACGGAGACCCACTCTTTTACTTCCAGGTACCCAAGAAATTCCAGAGATGGTAGCACCTGTTGACCAAAGAGGAAATAACGAGCTCACGCTTCAGGTAGCAGCAAAAGGGAAATGGCTTCAGCTAGTAGAACCTTGACTGACGGACAGATGCACCGACAGCTTCCAAGCAACGCTCGTAGGGCAACGCATAAAGATCACCTTCAGCACAGTAGATGACTTAAAGACAGCAGAGGACGTGCTGAAAGGTGAAATAGCCTCACCAAGAAAAGAGCAAGCTGAAAAGATCGTGATCATTTTCAGAGGTCTCGAACCAACGACGCCGGTAGAGGACATCTAAGAAACGCTCTGTAAAATAGGTTTCCAAGCAAGCAAAGTCTCGCAAACAGTGAAAAACAGACCACCGAAAGGCAGCTTGGAAAATCGATCTCAAGAAATCGCCTGAGAATTTCAAAATTCTCAAAATTAAGCAACTTGCTCAACTACCAGTAACGATCGAGAAATTCTTCTCCAGCTATCAATCGAAATGATGTGTCATCGATGTTTACGATATGGACTCATTAGTTATCGATGCATCAAATGCACCAATCAACATGCGCCAGGCTAGTGCGACAAAATCCCGGGCAAAGATTTACCGCAATGCGTAAATTGCCTTGAATTCAAGCCGGCGAACCATGCATCATGTCCAGCCAGGCCAAGGAAAAAAGACAGCCCAAAAGATCACCAAAATAATGAACATTAATAACAGCAACAAAAAAAAAACAAAAACCAACAGATTTTTGTCCATGGCCAGTTCAGCTTATCAAGCTACATAAAGATAAAAATAAAATATTCCCAAACACACACACACACACAGAATTTCTGCAAGTTCATCTGAAGTTCCAACGACTAGCCAAACCACAAAGATGGCACGGAAAAATGAACTTTCAACTGAACTTTAGAAAAAAGCCTAAAATAATCTGACTTCTGTCCAAGATATAATTCAACGCATAAAAAGTGACGAAGCTCTAGATGGCAGCAAATTAAGAAGTTATCTCTTATTTTCTCAGCCGGTCTTTTTCGTCCAATCGTTTTTGTTACGTAATTATATACATTCTAACAATTGTATTAAATAAAATGCTAATTCTCATCAATTTTAATTCGGGGTTGTTTCAGAATAGAATCAAAACGTATAAAACAAATTTACCTCATGAAAAATAATCAAGTGTATTTGTGTGTTTTTCTTTCCGAAGAGAAAACAAAAATTTTTCTACACTACTCACACTCAGTTTATACCGCAATTCTTCGGCTTTTTCCTGACTGCGTAAAAAGTGACGTATCACATCTACAGATTTTAGTGCATCATGGAAAGATGATGCAGATACTTCTCTTCATCTGAACTTGCTGTGTGTGTGTGTGCGCGCGCGATTCTATTCCTTCGAAACATGAAGCACTTGCTTTGGATGATTGATTCTAGAATATCGTCGTCCTCTAAAAGTCCTGAAGTTACAAGATCAGAGTCAACACTCACAAATTCATCGTCGATACAGTCACCCATAATGCTATTTATGCTTTCTCCCTACTTAATCTGGGATTCATTTTTGGAGAAATAATCGTTTTCCAAAGACTCAGAACAAAAACCAACATGACGGAAGCAGTTCCAAATCGTGGCACTCTCGCCCGAGTTCCATGCAGAATCAATCATTTCAACTGCATCTAAAATAAATTTTTGCGTCCATTCTAACATCCACAAATTCAAAATTTTTTTGTCTAATTTTCTGTAAAAAGTTTTTATACTTAGGATAATTAATAATTTCCTCAATTGAGACTTTTTGCGAAATCTTTTGCTTTCTTTCGAATTATTGATCCTGATAATGGGATTGAGTGAGATGGAGGGATTTGAACCACAAAAGAGTTGCTTCCTCTACATCAGTGAATTCTGATTTCTTATGCGTTTTCTGCTAGGTTCATAAGAAGATTCAAATGCTGAAAAAAAATTTCCCTCATTTTTAGCAAATGTTGAAATAGGTTCCGTGCAACTCCATATTCTTCGGCGAGTTCACTCCTAGTTTTTCCCGATTCTAGTTTTTTGAAAATTTGAATTTTTGATTTTAAAGTTAAAGTATATGAAGTTCGCGTGGAGCCATTGCATTCACGGCCGTCGATACTCACAATGATAACCAAATGACATATTCAGCGTCTATAACCAGGCTTTAGCTCTTTTCCTTTTATTCCTTTTCCAAGAAATCGTAAAACCGAGTTCCGCCAAAAACATTCTCCGCAACAGGCAATATCAAAATTCACAATAGATAAGATTTTTATCCCTATTGGATGTTGAAATTGTCAACATCTAATAGGGATCACACCACACTTCTTTTGGCCATGAAAAGAATGAAAGATCTGTCCTGAAAACGCCACTAAAATGATAGGCCGGCCAAGAGGCTTCAAACATTCATTCTTCACATGCACGCCCCCCACCCACCCATAGCGCAAAAAAGGGACCCCTCATATAGAACAAAGAAACAAAGGATTATCGAAGTACCCACGGACAACGTCAAAAAATTCTTAGAATGGTAGCACATGGGAAATTGTAAAAACCAGTCGTAGTAAAGGGACAAAAATTGTAGTCGACTTGATCGGAGTTAAGCCAAACATGCGTTGAGTTCATAGACTAAAGATATAAATAGACCGCACACACTATTCATAAAACTTGTCGAACGTGAAGAAAAGATGAGCAGTATTGTCGGGGGAAGAACAGGTTCTGCGCTATTACATTTGGCTCGTTTTCGCAGAACATAGTGATTTCGTGTTAATGCTAGGATGTTGCTGTAACGAAATTTGACTCGATCGAGTTGATGAAAACTTTCCTTCATTTGTTCAATGAATTTCATTCATTCTTTTGTAAAATATTTAGGGAATGAGGGATTCGAAAAAAAAATCAATTCTATAATATAAACAAATATTGAAAAACGAATATTTTTTATTTTCCAAAAGGGATAATTCCTAATAACTTTTGAGTTTTTAAATCTTATTATATAACCTATCTCTTATATATACAGTCTATGTCATTTATATTTTCAAATATTCTCTTCTCATTCACTTTGTCACTTTTAATTTCGAAAATTTATTTTAACTAGGGGTTATTAAAACATAAAAATTATCTTCCAAGAACATTAAAATTACTCTAATCATACATTTATTTTGAGTATATAATTATAATGCATCATATTATGTTATGTAATGTAACAGATTCACACTCATACCATATTCAGTCATGAAATATTTAAATAATAAGTAAAAGTTTCATTTCCAACATTCTTGAAAAACTTTTTATAACCTTATCACACAAAAATGTAATATTATATTATAATAATATTTCAGGAATAAAATGAATTTTTCAAGAAAATTGCAAAACCACATCGTCAGTACTTTTCTAAATTATAAGAAATGAAATTTCGTGTAGCGTATATATGTAATAATTTAGAGTACGTAAATGTATGTTACATGTGACATATGTGTAACCTCTTCGCTCCAGAAGTATACATATGTGAATCTTCATTTTTTTTAGGCATTAAGTAGTTTTTAGAATGATTCTTTCTTCAAGTTAACATCTGAGGTACACATAGTGACTTCCGATCTCAACTCAGACGGTCCTAATAAAGATATTGACTGAATATTAATTAATCAATTAATTAATTGATTTTTCTTGTTTGAGGGCAATTTCACACATACAACGCAAACACAAATTAATCAATAAAAAAATTTATTTTCTGTAATAGTTTTATCTCAAGCGTGAAGAGAGGTAAAAATACTATTTTTAGAGGTAGTTGTACATTTTTATGCAAAACTGCCATTGTCTAGAGGGTGAGTTTTCATTACATTCTATTTAAATAAAATATTTGCCATAAATTCCTCATTCTGAAAAGCATATTTTCTTCAAGTTGAGCGAAACTCGAATAAACTCACTAGCTCGCCAAATCTTGCGGAGACGTATATTTCAGTTAAAAGTTAATAAAACTCATTACTTCAATCATTTATTACCAAAAATTCTATTAAAACATTTAATAATGGCTCATGACATTTGAATTTTACCAAAACTTGGAACTTTAATTGAATTAAATCCAAAATGGAATCGTTAAAAACTGCAAATACGTCAGAAATCCATTGAATCGTCAATTTAATATACCAATTTTTAATTTATAAGAAGGGGAATGAGCAAAAAAGTATTCCCTTGTGAAAGGATACTGGTCTCCCTTTCCTAAACCATTCAGAACATCCGAAAGCTGCGCAAGTGTTGGCCATTCTAATCAAAAATAAGACAGCGCGTGTAGATCGTCATACGAATAGCCATAACGAAAGCATTGAAAGCGAGATTCCCTGACCAGCCTTTTGACCGGAGTCACGTGACTCCGGATCTTTGCTTCATATTGTAACCCCTCGCGCGCTCTCTATGTTATTCTTACTCTGTGGTTGAGTTAGAGAGTTCCCCTTCATTGAAATTAGTATTGACCCAACCAAGGGAATAATAGATGTCGAGTTATCCACGCGTCGAGTTACCGAGAGTCTACTGTATTTCAATGAAATTGGTGTCACCTCTTCTAGCATTTGTTTTGCTTTTTCCATGTGTGTGCTTAGTTTGTGTGCAAGTCTTTCGGAAACTTCACAAATTCTGGTTTGGAATGATGAATCTTTAGTATTTAATGAGAGTGTTAAATGCCCCTTAGATTAGGCAGTTAACATGCAGTTTTATCAGCTTTTTTTTTGGTTAGTATTCTAGGGTTAATTTGGTTGAATCCATGCCAAATCGCATTTTTGCTTTGACTGGCAACAGAAGTGGTTGTAGAAAAATTTGATTTTGGTAAATTTATACGTAATTTGTTTGAATTTTCTTTCCCTCAAAAATCAGTAGGTATCTTATTTTTTCTATACTATATTTTTTGTTTTTCCATAAAATAGTGCGAAAATATTTTTTTGAATTCCCAATATTTGGTATAAAGTTATTTTGCACCGTC
The DNA here is from genome assembly GCF_987345545.1 of Pholcus phalangioides. Lineage (NCBI taxonomy): Eukaryota > Metazoa > Arthropoda > Arachnida > Araneae > Pholcidae > Pholcus > Pholcus phalangioides. Next base: position 46,793,056 of record NW_028301604.1, on the reverse strand, counting down.
ATAAAGCAGCTTGAAATTTTTGATATTTTTTACTTCGCTCTTTCTTGTGATTTCACTAAAATTTAAGAGTTATAATTATATCTCACACTGTATATCTGAATATAATGGTACAAGATTTTTTCAAGAAAACACAGTTACACTGAAGTTCAGACATAACATTCATAATCAGATAGATATTTCAGATAGAGCGATCAATTCAGATTCACATGTTGATAGACACGTACATTTTTGCTTCTTAGATTTCTAACTAATCAAAAAAAAAAGATATTCCCCCTAACATAATCATCCCACCTAAAAATGATTTTCCATTTCGGCATTTCCCTAACTAGCATCAATGCAATGCATTCAAAATTCCAATATCAGTTCATATTGATTTTGTTTTCAGTTCTTTTTAAGTCTCTCAGTACCATTTTTAGCCATACCTAAATGCCGTTTCTCAGGTTTGTTCTTATATTGAGATAAAAAAAAACTCGTCACAAAAGCTATCCAATGGTCTCCACACGGGTGGAACTGACGGGACTTCAGGCCCTGGGTCGGGGACAATTACCGTCATTTTTTGGGTTTTTCACGCTATAAATTCACTATAGAAGGGCCCATGAAAAGCCAGGTTTGGGGCCCCGTTCCAGGATCTGGGAGCCATGGTCTAGCCAACTGCTAAACTAGTTGGTTTGCGTTAGTTGAAATTTGACACAAAAACTTTGGATCCCGAATATTGCGTGAATATGGATTGAACGGACATTTTACACGCTTGGAAATTTCACGAACTTGAAGTTGGGAAATGATGCGAGTCAGCGTGAATTTGACGTCATTGATCGGGACTAAATTCATTTGGGATGAAGAGGTTTTGGAAGTGTTATGCACCCGTGAAACACCTGTCTTGAGCTTAATTTAGGGGGGATTTTGATTTCTGAGTAAATTCTGGAGGGGGTGTGCTCAGTAGCGTGTTGCAAAATATCATGAATGCTTGAGCACCCACTGTAGCCCCGTTTTTGACGCTAAATTCACTGTATACCCATCTTTATTGGCCGCTGTGTCTGACTCAGGGCTCTCAATCAAACAGCTTGTGGGGGGGGGGGGGTGTAATTTATTTTATAAATTTTGAGAATTTTAATAAATTTCGAACTGTCTCTTTTAATCAGCCAAAATTATTATTATCAGTTCATATTAGTTCTGAAGTTATTTCTCATATTAAATTCCAGTTTTCATTAATTTTGTTCATTTTTCAGTGAAACGTTTTGTCTAGATATTTTTCTAGTATTCCTGTGAACGTGTACGTCACGTGGAAACAAACAAGCTGTCCGGTAACGTGTAATTTCATTATATTTCCACTGGCTGCAATGAAAACTCTGGAACTCTCCCCCCCCCCACTGTTCTTGGAAATCCCACGTTGACTTATCCACAATCTTTGAGCAAAGTACGACATCAGTATTATCGCTACAGCCAAAATGACTGTTCCCTATGCCGTCTTTTTTCAATGATTACACGCCCCTTCGAACTGAAAACTGATCTTGCTACTGATATATGGAGGGCAATGAGTCCGCTCGGTATATTCAAGGCACCTTACCACTGGCCTATCTCCCCTCCCCTATTAATATTGAGCATAGGGAACGCTAGCACCCTCATGGCAGAAACGTATTCGTCAAGAAAATTTCAACATGGGAAAATGACAAGCAAGATATTGGCGGATTTTAAATAATATACTACAGTACATTATTTAAAATCTACAACGTAAAACCACAACGTAATTTAATAAAATATATAATATTTCATTCGAGCATCTCAATTAATTCTTGGTCTAAGGCCGGGATTACACTATAAAAGTTTTATAAAAGTTCATTTATAAAACTTGAATAATGCAACCAATAAGATTATTGGTTACATTTGAACAAATGCAACGGATAATGTTATTGGTTCCTTTTGTCAAGTTTTATAAAATAACTTTTATCAAACGTTTATAGTGTGATTCCGGTCTAAGGCCGGTATTACACTTTAAAAGTTTGATATAGTCCTTCTTATAAAAGTTAAGAAATCCAATCAATAAAGCTCATAGGTTGCATTCGAGCAAATGCAACCGATAAGCTTATTGGTTGAATTTTTGAGGTTTTATAAAAGGACTTTTATCAAACTTTTATAGTGTAATCCCGGCTTTAGAATGAATGACAAAGTTGATTTGTGCTAGTTTATGAAATGAGATATAAAAACCTTTTATTACATTCTAAATATCACGTCAAAAAGAACATGCGTTTGAAGAACCTGGAAATCTCATAAATTCGTTCGTCACAGCGTATAACTTCGACTCCCCTCCCCCACTGGAAAACAGATGGCTCCCGAATTCTGTTCATTTCGGGTTTATGAGATGTGAAATCATGCAAGTCAAATCATGATTTTGACGTCGCTGATCAGCTCAAATTAACTGGGTCCCTGTGTGAAACTTGAGGCCCCGAAAATATTGAAAGTTTTCACTATTCGAAATTATTTCTTTCATAAATTCTCATTCATCTTGTAATGCATATAATAATAGATAATTTAATTTTAAATCATGATTTCTAAATTCGATAACGTTACTCAATTAAAAAGATCCCTTTAATCATCCTTTAAACATATTCTGTATAAGCGTTGCGTGCATCTGAAAATAATTTTTTTTTACCGAAGATCGTAAAAGCTAGATGTTCTAATTCCATATTCTTCACACAACATTCGTTCTAGTTTTCCACGTTCCAGCTTTTCGAAAAGTTCAACTTTCCCACTTAAAGAGTTATGTTGCCATTAGTAGCTTATGCCTGCCAGTTCACATAACATTTTCGGCATGTTTGGAAATTCACTTAGCTAATCACATAAAATAGTAAACCGGTGGACGAGTTCTGAAACACCAAGATTAACTGTACAGCGCGGATAAACGAAATGAAGAAAGAAAAGTTCTCTTGATCAAAGCTGTCTAATCTGACTAATCACATTAATTGCGACACGCAGAGATGCCATCATTGTTTACACTTTTCCAGATGCCCGAAAACTGCAGTGGACACCAGCAATACATCGAGAAAATATAGTCAACAAAAATAAAAATAAATTCGATGTAATAGAAAAAGCCGAAACGGAATTTCGGTAAAGGAAAAAGTCCCCGGATGAGGAAATAAAATTCTCAACCGAATTTATTCCTGTATAGTACTTATTTATTTTGACTCTATAGATGGTACTCCTACCTTTTTCAATCATACGTGGAATCGTGAAAATTTGAATAGTTTTTTTTCTGAACGAATTTTCATGATTAATTTTTTATTCATTAACTATTGTGTAATTTCATAATTTTGTTAGAGTGATTAAATATGAATTTCTTTTTTTAATCATAATTTTATTCCCATGTGAGATATGCCATTTACATTTTTACTCAAAAATGTTAAGTGCCTAGTGTTTTTGTTAACGTGTTTTACAAAAAACACTTGATTGTAATCATTTGTCAATAAATTTAACAACATTTTGGCAAAACCATTGCAGGTGTTTATTGAAGTAGTTTAGTATTTAATTCCATATGCAGTTAACACTTTCTGAAAGATACGCGTTTCTCTGATGTAGGGCTACTTGATGGACCCATGCCTTTCAAAAATGCTTCAATAGCACCCCCTAGTAAGGCTGGATCAACGAAATTTGATTCATCCCACTGAACGGTTGGTTCATCAGATTTAGAAATCACTTCGGCTGACTCGCTTTCCTCATTCGTTTCCAAAATTTTGTGTTCTTTTATTTCAATCAGAGGACCAGATAATCTGCGTCTTGTGTCAGGAATGACTTCCAAAAATGATTTTTCTTGGACATACAAATCATCCGACACTCTTCGCGTAAATGTTGAATTTCGATGAGATGGTGGGTGTACGACTGTTCGAATCGGAATTTTTATATTACCTTTAGACCTTGGACAGACTTGCTCGTTTGGAACAATGACTGGATCTAAAGAATTCGAACGTGAAGTACGCAAGTTCCCTCTGAGAAGCAATGACGTAGACGGTATCTTAAAAGACGGGGATTTCAGAACGGGTGTCCCAGTTTTCGATGATATTGCAAGATCTCCAAGAGAAGGGACTGGCCGTTCTTTAGAAACATCATTTATCAGAGACATTATATCTTCTTTTTTGCAAACGATACCCTTTAGTTCTTCACTTGTTTGCTTCAAACAGTCTTCGTTTACTTGTATTTCATCTGTGTCACTACCGCTTTTTCTTCTCAAAGAGCTGAAGCGATTTTTAAACGACTTGTTATTGGTAATTTTGCTTGGTTCTCCCGTTAACTGAATATCGGCATTTGTTTCTTCCGATGAAGCACTAGATGATGCAGAAGATGTTGCAGTGGACAGTTTCTTAAAACTTTTCAAAAGCTCACCAGATGCCATACTTCGACTGAAAAATTTTGAAGACTTCCACGCTACATGCTTCGGTGATTTGGACATTTTCGATGCAATAGAATTCGTGTGTTCACTCTTCTGTACAATTATTCGAGGTGAAATTTTGCGATCTGCCCTAACAGTTAAATCTGTATTGAGAGTGATAGCAGAAGGTGATGATGTGTTTCTGGTAGATAATGCGGTTGGTTTGAGTGATTCAACACTATGTTCTATTAGTGAGTTGGTTGCTTTCTTTTCATGGTCTTCATCTTCACTCACTATTGACATTATTCCCCCTGGACTGAAGGACCTTTGTTTTTTAGAATGCTCTTCCAAATTGCAAATTTCTTTGTTGTGCAATGCCATTCAGCGTTTTTCTAGTTTCATAAAACTACAGATAACAGATTTTTACAGCGCAAACATAGATTTTCTGAGTGTTATTCAATGATTAACCTTTTTAAATAAACTAGCATTTATGCTATGATTGCAGTATTTGAGCCTTTCATGTGTCTATTGAGTTTTCACAACCAATTTGAACTTTGACAGAATTGTATTACATCACATAAAATTGTGTAACTCCGTTGCAATATAAAAAAGGGTTAATATCCATTTCAGCGTCACCAGTTGTGCTTCATTGGAACTTGGAACATTAGATGTGAGTCTCATTCCGTTCACCAGCCTATTTTATATATTTCTATAAGTTGGCACAAAACAAAATATTCTCTTCAGGAGTTTTCTTTTTTGTAAGAATAATTAATGTTTTCTTCATAAGAGTACTGTTTCCCAGCAAATATTATAGAAGTAAAAGCTTGAATAACCATCCTGGAGGAAAAAAGAAAGAAAAGTACTTTGGTATCACAGAAAAGCATTACAGGAACAGTATTATATTTTATTATAGTAATGAATGTCATAAATGCGCGTTAAACAAGAGTTTTTGAAATTAATTATATGATCATAAAGTATATTACATAATTATGACTATACAGATATCAGTTTAATCATCTAGCACGTTAATGTAATAATCTCAAAAAATACATACATATATACATACATACAGGGTGATTAAGAAAAGATGGGATAAACTTTAAGAGGTGATAGTACACACCAATGCAAAACAATTTTATCAAAGAATGCATGGTCTAACATGAAACGCAAACGCGCTAGCGCGTTTCGAAACTGCCGCTCCGCAAAGATTAAAACAGTATTTCTGTTCAAATTTATCGGGAGAAAAAAGAACGCCATTCATGCAAATGTAACAAGCCGTATGCAAATCTGCGTCACAGTGCATCAGACCGGGAAGCAAGAAAGGATCCCGTTTCGCACAGCTGTAGATGCAAGTGCGCAAATGTTAATTAGCTTGTGCTAGTAAACTAGAAATAGAGAATAGAGGGAATATATTTAAAATTATTATTTTCGGATGTATTCAAAATTGATAGTTTGGAGTATTTAAATTTGTTATTTAATTATAAAGAGCTGTAGGTTTTTCCAGGCGCCGATAAAGCAGGCGACAGTAACCGATATACTATAGTACAGTAAACAAATAATTGAATAATAGGAACGTAAATAAGAATGGTTGTCTATGGATGGTACACATGTTTCTTGAGGGTTTAAAGTAAGTGGCATCATGTCAATGAAAGAAGCTTTGTCCAAGCCGATGGAAACGTAGTCCCAATTAAAAGAAATACAATCGCAGACCGATGTAGATGGGACAGTCGCCATTCAACAGGGTCACAAAGCATCTGGTCGGTTGTATTTCAGGGGTGCCCTAGGCAAGAAGGGTCGTCCGAGGAGTGTTGTCTTGGAGAAAAAGTTCATGCTGACTTTTACTTAATTACTAAGTATTTAATCAATTATTCATTCTCAAGATTCGATCGTACAGTTGCGTTGTGTTTAACCTATAAAACCTAATTAACATACAATAATCCAGTTATTAAACGCACGGAGGCAAGTTAGAAGTTTAAAAATTATTTAATAGAGAAGTTTAACACAGCAGACATCAATATAGACTATAATGTATCTCCTTAACAATTACTGCTTTATGCGATCAGCACCAATGCAATTAACCTGTACTGTATCTGAGACGTTATCACTATATACGAATTCAACAATTACCTAACTGGACATTACGGGTTAAGGGATCGATAGAGTGGTGTACTCACCCCAGTCCTCGTGTGTGATCGCCTTGCCATCTTAGCTGCTGCTGTTTTTCCGCACGGCACTTTCTCTAGGGCGGCACTATATCTTTTTTTTTTTATATTCCGCGACTCTCCACTATATCTAGAGTCTGACTCCCTCTTACTATCTCTGCCTTTCCATCTCCGTCCTACTCTCTATCTCTCTCTTACTCTCTCTGCCTTTCCATCTCCGTCCTACTCTCTATCTCTCTCTTACTCTCTCTGACTTTCCATCTCCGTCCTACTCTCTATCTCTATCCTACTATATCTCTTACTATCTCTATTCATCATCAGCCTCCTGATTTTACATCCTCTTCGGCTCCTCCCTAGAACCCAGGATTCGCTCCGTCTTGCAATTTTTCTTTCCGTGCTACATTTTAATTTGCGGCCTCAAGTAAGGGCAATTTGATTGGACCTTCGCGTGACCATTCCGGAGAAGATCGGTGCCATTCATCCCTAATAAATTTCGCCCCTTCCTAAATAATCCGAATGCCTACGTGCACCGGTCACCTTCATATCAATACATGGAGGAAAGAATAACAGGAGGTGACATCAGGAACGAAAATTGAAGCCGTTGTGGCAACCCTATGGGCTGACGAGTAAGCCCAAACAAACCGCTCTTTTCCCTATACTTAACATGTGTTTTGCCGGATCGAATTCTTTTAAAATATTAATAACTAAATAAATTTAAGCACCATGACCATTTAATGCGTCTTCAGGTAATCTACATGATCTAATAAAGGGGAAAAATAAAATCTTATCCTTATATAAGGAGTTGTTATATTTTTAATTTATTTTGAAAAAGGGGAAGATCACTTTTCACTCTCGACTCGTCATAAGTTTTTAGTTCAATGCTTCAATTTATTTTAAAAATTTGATGCATCACATTAATGTCTATGGGAATATGATTAATTAAAATAATATGAAGCTGCAATAAAATGCAATTTCATAATTTTTTTCTTTTAACTGTTTATCTTGCCTTTTTGTTTCGTTCATCATTATCAAAGATCCGGGACATTTCGAAAGTGTTCGAGGCCCGTGGGCGCTCGTCTTAAGCTTTACATGAGGAATTTTGATTTCTGAATCAGTTCTGAGGTGCTCGAGCACCTTCTGACAGGGCCATAGCTAGGATTTTTGCCACCCGGGCAAACATGATTCAGCCGTCCGGTGCAAACAGCATTTTTCCGCCCCCGTGCCTCAAAATACTGGAAGTGCTCGAACGTCGTCCGCCACTGTGTATTTATGGTTTTGCTGCCTGTAGACTGTACAAATTTCGCCACCCTTCTTCCGTTCCACTCTCATATTCTTGAATACGTATTACTGGAAATATATGCCGCCCATCCGAACTTTCCGCTATGTAGATGTATTGAGAAAAAAATATTTAAAAATAAAAAACTTTTTTTACGAGATTTGGTTGTTCTACCTGGAATGGGAAGTATTTCTACAATATTTTAATTTAAACAGCTGAAAGGCATTATATATGCTAATGTTTTGCATATATAATGTTTTTCGCAAAAAAAGTCAGATTTTTTCAAACACCGCTTGTTCAAGTGTCTTTAAACATTGTCTCTCTCTCAGCACTGAGGTATCACATGCTTTAGCATAATTTTTTTAAAATTAAAATGCCGAGAAGAAATTTTGTGGCACAAGATATGGGTAAATTTTGGTTATTTTTGCAAAGCGTTCCATGTTGTTGAAGTTAATATTCGAAAACAAATAACAACTAAAATTGTAAAAGCTCTCGTTCAATTGTATAAATATATCCAAAAAATTTGAGGGAAAAAATCGAGTTCCTAAAGTGAATAGTAAATTTTTAAATGATTTTTAAAAACGGGGATGTTTCTCATAGGAAAGCGTGGGAAGCCACGGTTTGTTTGGGCTTACTTGGTCCCTTTAATAGAGCGATCACTGGCTTCATCTGGCAACCCAGATTCCCCATGCTTTCTCAACGGAGGCGCTGGTCGCGTCACCTCCTGTTATTCTTTCCTCCATGATATCAATACCTAAGGCGACCCCCATGGTACAAGCAGAGCACAGGTGCTCTAATTGGCAATGCCGCTTTGCATTTATATTTCCTCTCTTACATCCATTTCTAAAAGCGAGCAATATCCTTCCTATTCATTAATTTCACCATTTCATTATTCTCGCTCTCCCTAACTTCTCCACACCTACGCCTCAGGAATCGAATATCATTCCGTAACAGCTCCTATTCACGTATTTTAGAAAAACACCTTTCTCCTGTCACCAAGCCTTGAGCATGACAGGTGACGGTTATACACCCGTGTGAAAGTCGTACCGACAGTTTGCTTAAGGGTGGCCTATACATGACGATTCGATCTCTTTCTAATATCCTCACTCTTCAATACCCTCTCTCTTTTCAAGTTGCGTTCAAATTGCATCTTGTGAAGGTCCCGAATCTATTGACATCCACTATTCATGTATTCTCCATCCTACATTCTATTTCATAGCTTCATACCTTGCCAGATGAATTGTGCTTCATCGGCAGTTGGCTTAAAGCACGTTCTTCCTTTCTTACATAATCTTATATCACTCGTGGCCGCCCTGCACGTGTTCTTTACAACTACCCAAAGCCAAGTTACCAAACACAAAGTCTCAATACCACACCTGTTACCTAGTCACCTTTCAATTAATCTTTTAAATACAAAATAATCCTTAAACAATTAACCATTTAAATAAATTAACAATTTTAACTAATTACCTTTATATTCAAATAATTACGAATAATTATGAGCAGAACGGACCCGCTCATAAAAGCAGTGAATCGTAGGAAATAAAGGGGACCAACGAATGAAAGAAAAATTTCAAGATTGAGAATAGATGACGGCCATTTAAGTAGAAATAGAATCCCTTTATTTAAGGGATGCAATTAAAGTATAACAGAGGATCTAAAATTGGCGAGTATGTTAGTCATGGGAAGTTTCAATGTAGGTTAAAGGTTAGACCATGGCCGTTGGGGTTCTCGGGGTCCTGAAGAGGGAGTCGCATGGACAAAGAAATTAGGGATGGATCGGCAATGGCCAATCTTATGAATAAACCTTCAAGAAACGAATAGAAACTTAAAGATGATGGGTAAAATATCAAATCAAATTAAATGGGTGGAGTTTTCCAAGAGACTGGGACGTCCGAAATGAAATCTTAAATGGCAAGAGAAAATCTGGATACAGGGAGTTAGAGAGAAAGGAAGCTGGAGTAGTGAAGCAAACATGAGGAGCGAGAGGAGCCAGAAAATAATCAGGACCGAAGTGTGTGAAGCTCGGGTAATCGAGGATCGAGACGCAATGCTGCTATGAGCTACTAAGTGGAGAGGAGGGTCTCTCAATGAACCTGGTGAGTGATGCATGGATTATATTCTCTCTCCCATATGTGACTTAGTGTAGGTACTCGCGTAATTAAATTTTTAGGGGGCCAACTGAGGTGTAATGAAATCATGTGTCATATAATGTTTAGGGTAACTAACTTAAATGTTTTGGGGGCCAACAGAAGAATTTGTTAATTATTTTTGAATGGAGTTGTATTGTATTTTTAATAAGAATGGTAATATGAAAATACAAATGGCATTAATTCAATTAACTACAGTGTAAATAAACTACTTAATTCCCAGCATCTCGTGCATGACTACTTTGTGTAAAATCTTTGCCTGGGTTATACCTTATAAACTGAAGAGCCAAAAAAAACTGGTACAGGCATGCGTATGCAAATAAAGAGATATGGAACCAATCAGAGTACGGCGCTGCGATCGGCAACGCCTATATAACACAACAAGTGTCTGGCATAGTTGTTAGATCGGTTACTGCTGCTACAATGGCAGGTTATCGAGATTTAAATGAGTTTGAACGTGGTGTTATAGTCGGTGCACGAGAGATGGGACATAGCATCTCCGAGGTAGCGATGAAATTTGGATTTTCACGTACGACCATTTCACGAGTGTACCGTGGATATCGGGAATCCGGTAAAAAATTAAATCTACAACAGCGCTGCGGCCGGAAAAAGATCATGCAAGAACGGGACGACTGACGAGAATCATTAAACGTGACAGACGTGCAACCCTTCCGCAAATTGCTGCAGATTTCAATGCTGGGCCATCAACAAGTGTCAGCGTGCGAACCATTCAACGAAACATCATCGATATGGGCTTTCGGAGCCGAAGGCCCACTCGTGTACCCTTGATGACTGCACGACACAAAGCTTTATGCCTCGCCTGGGACCGACAACACCGACATTGGACTGTTGAGGACTGGAAACACGTTGCCTGGTCTGACGAGTCTCGGTTCCAATTGCTTCGAGCTGATGGACGTGTACGGGTATGGAGACAACCTCATGAATCCATGGACCCTACATGTCAACAGGGGACTGTTCAAGCTGGTGGAGGCTCTGTGATGGTATGGGGCGTGTGCAGTTGGCGTGATATGGGACCCCTGATACGTCTAGATACGACTGTGACAGGTGACAGGTACGTAAGCATCCTCTCTGATCACCTGCACCCATTCATGTCCATTGTGCATTCCGACGGACTTGGACAATTTCAGCAGGACAATGCGACACCCCACACGTCCAGAATTGCTACAAAGTGGCTCCAGGAACACACCAGTTTTTTTGGCTCTTCAGTGTATATATACACAACACAACGCAATGGACACAAGGGAACGGGCTGACACAAATGTTTTCGGATTGAGCAATCGCCTTTGGGAAAAACGCTCACCATACATTCGTGCTGCTTCTGTGGCACCTCCGTTTGCAGCTCCGTAAATGAAATGCATGTCTGCTTTTTCAGTATTACTAAAGTGCGCCATTTCCCGTACGTTACAATTGTTAGAACGATTGCACGCTGGAATAACTTCACAGGGCTGGCGTCCGCGCCTTTTATTCACTGTGACGCAGATTTGCATACGGTTTCTTTTCTTCCCTCAGGTTACATTTGCATGCATGGTGTTCTTTTTTTCCCGATAAATTTCAACAGGAATGCTGTTTTAACGTTTACGGAGCGGCAGTTTCATGTTACACCATGCATTCTTTGATAACAATTGTTTGTATTGGTGTGTACTATCACCTCTTAAAGAGAGTTTTTCCCATCCTTCCTGAGTCACCCTGTATAAATATATGCACATACATACATATATAAATATTGTTAAAAGTTCATTTCTATGTGTGTGTGTGTGTATATATATATATACAATAAAACCTCGTTAAGTCGTCACGCTAATAAGTCGTCACTCCGGTCAAGTCATCGTTTTTCTTCAGCCATCTTCCCTTCCAGCTTTCATAGACAACAATATGTTTTGTTTTTTTTTGAAGCCGAGCACAGCTCAGGTCTATCGCCATGGGCAATTTACTACCTAGTGAGTTGTGCCGGAAGTGTAAGTATGTGTACCTAACAGTCTGAGTGCGTATTTAGTGTTGCATATGATTTTTTTTAGTGCTGCCATCTATATCTCAGAAGTGAAGTGAGTGTAGTGTAATGACTGAATATTTGTACTGTTTGTAGGACTGTTGCTCTCTGTGGCGAGACTTTTTAACGGGGAGATCGGCTCGCATTTGCGCCTTGAAGTTGGGAACCACAGAAAACCAACTTCAGCTGACCACCACTGTGGTGGGGCTCGAACCCGGGTCCCCGCGATGCGAGTCCGTCATTATGACCACTCGACCACCACAGCGGCAGACAACAATGTTATTAACCCTCGTTTATTCGTCGCTACTTTCGGTTAACTCGTCACTATGAAAAAGTTTGACAGAGAGGCGCAGATTTATTTTATGGCTCTCATTTAAAAAAAAAAAAAAAAAGCTTGTTAACAGGTTATCAGCATTGTCATATGCTCAAAAGTCATCATAAAAGTCTATGCACCGAAACTTAGCAGTTTAAGTAACGAAAGTTGAGCTCGGGAAGTCCATTTGCCGACTAAGGTTTTTGAAACGTTAGAGACTATTCGAGCTATACCTGATTTCTCCATGGGCCCTACTAATTTAAACCAAATATCTTTGTTGGAAAACAGACATTATTTTCGAAGTTGAGGTCTTCTAATGTTTACTTTCCCTGTGCCCAGGGCTCCCCTCAAGTCAAAAGTGGGTCTTGTGTTCGAGAATACCTTGTATCATGAACTACTGAAGAAGAATTAAAACACTAAAATCAAATTTCATATATATGTAAAATTAATGTACAATAATTGTTTGGAAGAGAATCTAACTATTCTAACAGTTGCTCTGATTAGTCTAAATTAAAAATTACTAGTATTAATCAAATTGTATCTCAGTATATTTTACTATAATAACTTAAGGTATATGAGATTAAAAAAAAGTAAAACAATATATTATTTCTTCTTTTGAAATCTATATAAATTTTATTAATATTGTAATTTTATTCATAGTTTGATAAACGTCATAATATTTTAAACTTATACGATTTTTACAATATTGCACATTGAAACTGACGGCACTTCGCTTAAGTCGTCACTCCGCTTAAGACGTCATAATTTTTCGATAACATGAGGTGACGACTTATCGAGGTTTCATTGTATATACAAAAAAGAATTATTTAAAAAAAAAGGAAAAAAAAATTGAATTTTATGAGAGTGAAATAGAACCTATGCAGTGGGTCGCCATCAGGGGGGAACCCCATGCATGGTTCGAAAAGTGTAGGCGTTTCTGAAGGGTGGCTATGCCTAATTGCATTAAAAATGCCAACCCTTGTTCCCCAACGCCGTTCCAGATGCAGTTTTGAAAAGATTGAGGAGTGCTGTATTGAATTCCTGTACAGCATTCCTCAATCTTTTCAAAACTGCATTTGGCAACAGTATTCCAACCGCCTTCTTCAACGACATTTCCAGAAAAATCGTCAAACCAACAGTCTCCCCATTCTTGAGGTATGTCCGGTGATTTTTTGACTACATTTTTGGACTTTTTAATTTATTTTTGATGTTTTTTATAATCCTTGTAAAATATTCACTGTAATTATATTCCTGTAACTTTAAATATATATTTCTCATGCTTCTTTGAGCTTATAATCTGAAGCTCTGTATATATTTCTTCTAATATTGAATATTTTAACATTTTTTCATTGTCGTTTTTTCGTTCAACATGTTTTTTGATATGGTAGGCGTTGGGGAACAAGGGTTGGCATTTTTAACGCAATTAGGCATAGCCACCCTTCAGAAACGCCTACACTTTTCGAACCATGCATGGGGTTCCCCCTGATGACGACCCAGTGCATAGGTTCTATTTCCCTCTCATAAAATTCAATTTTTTTCCTTTTTCTTAAAATAATTCTTTTTTGTATATGTACATATTTGAAAGAACAAGTGAGCAGCACTAGCGCTTTTGTCATTCAAAAGATACTTTTTTCACTACCTCTTCATTTTTTATCTCCATTCTTCATTTCTCTTGTATTTTTCATTGTTGATTTTCTTACACATGACTATCCAAATGGAAGTTTTTGGATTTACATCAGGTCAATCTTTAGCAAAGACGGGTGTTATATTATTGTTATATGTATTTCAGTGCTACTGATACGGATGTAAACACCATAGGATAGAAGCAGCTATAGCATTATTAAGTAATTTGTTGTTGAAGAGTTGAAAAAAAGTGTGCAACAAATTTTAAATTTCAAGTTCAAAACATGTCGAGCGATTTTTAATAGCTATAACACATTTAAAAAGTACATTTTTTTCATAGTTTGAAAGTTTAAATGAACATGATTTGTATAATACTGGTGTCTTTTGGGGGAAAAAATATACCTAGACTTTCTATAATCTGGTCGTGTCCTAGTCTGGCCCATCCAGTAATCTGGCATATTTTCTTCGAGCACATGTCACTTCATGTGTATGCGTAGAATTTTATATTATTGAATGGGTTTTTTCAACTAACTTCCTGTAATCCCGCATGCCGCATACCCTGGTCTGATATGTGCCAGATTAGCGAGAATCTACTGTACCTATATTAAACATTTAACTGGTTTACGGAAAATTCACCGACAACAATTCACCGCCGGAAAATTCACCGACAACAATTCACCGCCATGCAATTCACCGCTAGGAAAATTCACCGACCAACAATTCACCGCCATGCAATTCACCGCGAGGAAAATTTACCGACCAACAATTCACCGCCATGCAATTCACCGCTAGGAAAATTCACCGACCAACAATTCACCGCCATGCAATTCACCACTAGGAAAATTCACCGACCAACAATTCACCGCCATGCAGTTCACCGCTAGGAAAATTCACCGACCAACAATTCACCGCCATGCAGTTCACCGCTAGGAAAATTCACCGACCAACAATTCACCGCCATGCAATTCACCGACGACAGTTCGATGCGAGTCAGTTAGCGAGGGAATGAGCGATTGGGTTACTGAGTGAGTGAGTGACCCAGTGAGGGACTGATTGACCGAGTGAGTAAGTGATTCAGTGAGCGAGTGGGTTACTGATTCAATGAGCGAGTAAGTCAGTCCGTGAGTGAGTGAGCGAGCTGCTAAGTGAGTGAGCGATCTAGTGAGTGAGTGATCTATTGAGTGAGTAAGTGCCATGTCCTAAAGATATGGTGGAAAGTTTAAATAATGACTTTATGAGAAGAAATTCAGATGATACGGATTCGGGTTGCTGTATTTTTGAAATATATGACATCCATATTTATTGTGGGCATCTTTTTCTCAGCCACCTCGCTGGGCGTTTTGCCTGTTGTGGCCTTGTATTTGTATAAATTACAATTTGCTGTTGCCCAATACAAGATAGTATATTCAACAAAATTCCATTAACTCGGTTTTACTCAGAAACTTCTAATGGAATGTTAAAAGGGATAATAACAGAATTAAAAGATAATAAAGTAAGTGGATACGCGATGAATCAACCCCCTAAAAATGTTTAAAATCATCTCCTGTTATCACTTTGATATTATAAAAAACATCGCTGATCATCAGTAACCAATGGATTTTTTTATGCTGAACTAGCTGTTACCCGCGATTTCACGTGATGAACTTTCAGGAACCCGCCTTAGTGCGTATCTAGTATATGTACTCTATATTTACTATATGTGTATATATATACTTCCTATGCAACGGAAATTAGTGACGATTTTTTTATTACGGGAGTCGGTGACGTTTTTTGAGTGATGGAAATCTGTTACGTTTTTGTGTTACGGAAGTCGGTTACGATTTTGGGGTCAAGTTTTCATTTAACTCTTGCATATATCGGGACCCATTTGACACATCGGGACCAAGTAATGTGCATATACCCCGAGTTTCCCACATCCTACAGCAGGTCCCCTAAGCTGAAATGGATGGCGGCCCCCAAACCAGCTTTTTCACGGGCCCCTCTGTACTTAATTTATAGTGTGAAAATATCAAAAAGCGATAAGAAACGTTCCGACCCCTGTCAGCCCTGCCCTCGTGGGGGTCATGCCGAGAGGTATGTATACGTAAAATATACATATATCACCAGTGCTCCCAACATACAGGGTCGGGGTACCCGGGTTATTGCACATATACCTTCATGGGGAAATTAAAAGGTTTCATTTCCAGGGGTCCTAGCGATAGTGGAAGCCCAAGGTATATCCAGTCTGGGACCCCATAAAATTTCGGAATTCGGTCAAGGGTAAATTCTTTAATCTCTGCGCAGAGTCCCGGTATTTCTTTCTCCTAATCAATGTGATGGTTTTGTCCACTTACAATTTGCACCATCCGAACTTCATTCAAACTCTGTTCTCTTTTTATGGCACCGATGAACTTCCATATATCTGGGTGGTGAGCAGATAATTGCTGTTGGAACGCTCGATGCCATCCTTCTATAGAATTGTTGGTAAATCGTTACGCGTTCCTTGAAAGCAGTTCCAAATGTCGATGCCAAAGCGCGGCTGACGACGACCACCACGACGAAGAGGACGCCCGATCCAAGTGTCTTCAAATCAACACTTCATCATAAATACGTTTTCGGAACAATCGGATTTTTTAATCATTTGTGACACTACTAGGTTAAAAACTAACTAACTAACCAATTCACTCACTCCCTCTCTCACTAACCAATTTACTCGCTCGCTCAATCACTGACTCGATCAATCACTTACTCACTCGGTCACTCACTCACCCGCTCAATCACTGACTCGATCAATCACTTACTCACTCAATCACTGACTGGATCAATCACTTACTCACTCGGTCACTCAATCACTTACTTACTCGGTCACTCAGTCACTCACTGGGTCACTCAATCACTTACTTACTCGGTCACTCAGTCACTCACTGGGTCACTCAATCACTTACATACTCGGTCACTCAGTCACTCATTGGGTCACTCACTCACTCACTCGGTCACTCAGTCACTACTGGGTCACTCACTCACCCGCTCAATCACTTACTCAATCGGTCACTCAATCACTTACTCGGTCACTCAGTCACTCACTGGGTCACTCAGTCACTCACTCGGTCACTCGGTCACTCACTGGGTCACTCACTCACTCAGTAACTGAATCACTTACTTACTCGGTCACTCAGTCACTCACTCACTCACTCGGTCACTCAATCACTTACTTACTCGGTCATTCACTGG
This sequence comes from Pholcus phalangioides, assembly GCF_987345545.1. Taxonomy (NCBI): domain Eukaryota; kingdom Metazoa; phylum Arthropoda; class Arachnida; order Araneae; family Pholcidae; genus Pholcus; species Pholcus phalangioides. Next base: position 46,775,957 of record NW_028301604.1, on the reverse strand, counting down.
GTCACTCACTCACTCGGTCACTCAATCACTGACTCACTCGGTCACTCAGTCACTCACTGGGTCACTGACTCACTCGGTCACTCAATCACTGACTCACTCGGTCACTCAGTCACTCACTGGGTCACTCACTCACTCGGTCACTCAGTCACTCACTCGGTCCCTCACTCACTCGGTCACTCAATCACTGACTCGGTCATTCAATCACTGACTCACTCGGTCACTCAATCGCTCACTCCCTCGCATTGAACTGTTGTCGGTGAATTGTCGGTCGGTGAATTTTCCTAGCGGTGAATTTACCTAGCGGTGAATTGCATGGCGGCGAATTGTTGGTCGGTGAATTTTCCTAGCGGTGAATTGCATGGCGGTGAATTGTTGGTCGGTGAATTTTCCTAGCGGTGAATTGTTGGTCGGTGAATTTTCCGGCGGTGAATTGTTGTCGGTGAATTGCTGGCGGTGAATTTTCCGGACACGCATTTAACTGCGCAAAAAATTCATTTGTGTGTATGTATTTTTCAGTATTTTTTTTTACTTCAGGAAAAATAGTTTAAAACATATTTATATATGTATATTAGGGAATCATTATCTATCTGAGAAACAAAATATATAAACTTTTGAAGAAGTCACACATAATTTGTCTTACAAAAAATTTAATTTTCACGATATCGTGTCAAATGCTCATGGATGATTGATCAGTTAAATCAGTGTTTCCCTAAGTGGGCGATCGGACTCTTCGAGGGGGACGATACCAGCTTCAGACACGATTGGGGGTCTATGAATGGCCATAAGGGGGTGATGGGAGGACGAGAGAAAAAAATAAGTTTTCGAAAACTCGGATCCTTTTTCAAGGGAGCTTTCGTAAATATCCTTGCCCTATGGGCAAAACACAGTATATAATTGTACTTATTTCATCTGTTAGGCCGGGACCTGACTACGGCGCGGTTGCAGGCGGTTGAGGTTGGGGGGGAAGGCATCATCTATAGTTTTATTCTGTCAACGCACAGATACAACTGCAACCGCTGAGCGCGGTTTTTTCAACCGAGAAAATCCACATTTTTTTGGACGGTTGGGGTAACCGGAAAGCTGCCATCATGTATTGCAAAGGTTTGAACACCCTGATGACGGTTCGGCTGGACCTGCGGTTGCTGTCTTCCATTGTCTATTAAGTGGTTTGACAAGGAGGGTGATGGGATTTCGGATGCACTGGACAAAGGAATTGCTCTCCTTCTCAGGTTGCCATGAAAATGAGGGGAAAAGACAAATTCGTAGAACTGTATCGTGAAGTTCTATTCGACAGAAGCTAATTCTTTGTTTGGCGCTTTTGCACTGATAACAATAAAAAAAACCAATGAAGAAAAAATTAAATTTTTCTAACTAGTGAAATTTTTTTGCTTCCCTACATGAGCATATATTAAAACTCGGTTATAATGACATTCATAAACTAACGTGATTACGCTAAAATCGAGATTTATATTTTAGAACACTTGAATGAAATGCATTGGATCCCGATTATAACGTTTTAGCAAAAAACCAATTAGTTACCTCATCCAAAAGAGTACCCGACCACACCCTCAAGTCTCCCCCTCTCACTACGACCTTGCTCCAAGTTCTCGACGGGACGAAAGGGTCGTTATATCGGGCGTCGACTGTGATACCAAAATTTCTCTTTTATTGCCTATATTGTCGTAATCACTGTAGATATGGATAGCATTCTTGATAAGCATGAGTAGGCAGTAGTGTCTTTTCCTTAAGTTATGACAATCGGTCAATATGAGAAGTGTTAGTAGAATCAAAATTTTGAAAGAAAAAAATACATTATTGTACTTTATATGATGTAGATTCAACAACTTCCATTACAGCAGTATTCCTCAAGTGTGCTCACTACGGTTCGGCTGGTGCGGTTGATCTTATCAGCAACCGTGGAATTTCGCCCAATCTAAATTCCACGGTTGCTGATAAGATCAACCGCACCAGACGAACCGTAGTGTGCCGGTAGCCTTAGGCTTAGGATCTTATCAGCAACCGTGGAATTTCGCGTGAAACACCGGGGTTTTTTATTTCTTAACGTCACGTGACAACTCGGGATTGGCTAAATTAGTTTCGCCAAGCTGAAGTTGGCTCCACTTAGTATGCAAATTCGTGCTCATAAGCTGCATTGCAGTAAAACCCAATCTTGACGGATACTCCCTCTTTTACGGACAAATAATAATTTACAGTTGTATAATATATAAAAGTATGAATTTCAAACCTCTTTTTAACGGTCACCCATTTTACATGGATTTAATTTTTTTGTCCTGTCCGTGTTCACAAAAAGGAGGGGTTTTACTGTATATACTAATAAAAATATTCATGTAATGAAATTTAATTTCCTGTAACAATATTTGCCGTTTGAAATTAATTCAGAGTTGAAGAGAGACAGCCTACAAGTTGACCCATTATTGATGCTTCTACGATTCGTTACCAAATCGCACAAATTTTTTTATATATGATGACTGGAATCATCATAATTTATTCAAATAACATATATTAAAAAGCTATTTAAATAACATATTTTTGTCATATAAAGCCGGTCTTTTTTCAACCGTGCTTATGATTTTTTCGGAATAACTATCGCTAGCCATTAACGACTCAGAATCTGCTGAAGACATGATGGCACAAAAAAATTTCGTTGACACAGCTGACTAATGGAACTGGTAAATAAGAAATGAGATGGATAAAATATGATTAGTAATGTACTGCAACACTGTGCAAGCGCCCTCACGCGTTCCAATAATAAGCGTAGCTGCGGCTTCAGATTGGCTTACTGATACCAAAACCTGTCTGAAGTGGACACCTCTACGGTTCCATTACAATTAAATTAAGCCGTTCGGTATTGCCGACTTTCTGTGTTGTAGGATTATGACGGTGCCTTACAAAGTTGCCCCATGTAGGAGATGTCCGAGTTGACAGATTCCACGAAATTTGTTTTATGTTTCGCGAAGTCCCTTTTTTTAAAAGACCATTCGTTTTCCCAAGGGCGTGCATGGAAGGCTAGTCAATTGGGCTTAAGGCTGGGACCTGACTACGGCGCGGTTGCACGCGGTTGAGGTTGGGGGGGAAGGCATCATCTATAGTTTTATTCTGTTAACGCACAGATACAACTGCAACCGCTGAGCGCGGTTTTTTCAACCGAGAAAATCCACATTTTTTGGGACGGTTGGGGTAACCGGAAAGCTGCCATCATGTATTGCAAAGGCTTGAGCTCCCTGATGACGGTTCGGCTGGACCTGCGGTTGCTCTCTTCCATTGTCTATTAAGTGGTTTGACAAGGAGGGTGATGGGATTTCGGATGCACTGGACAAAGGAATTGCTCTCCTTCTCAGGCTGCCATAAAAAAATGAGAGGAGAAGACAAATTCGAGGAACTGTATGGTGAAGTTCCATGCGACGGAAACTAATTCTTTGTTTGGCGCTTTTGCACTGATAACAATAAAAAAAACCAATGAAGAAAAAATTAAATTTTTCTAACTAGTGAAATTTTTTTGCTTTCCTACATGAGCATACATTAAAACTCGGTTATAATGACATTCATAAACTAACGTGATTACGCTAAAACCGAGATGTATATTTTAGAACACTTGAATGAAATGCATTGGATCCCGATTATAACGTTTTAGCAAAAAACCAATTAGTTACCTCTTCCAAAAGAGTACAAATTACCACGGGGCCCAACCATCTATAATAAATTCATAAAAAATTAGAAGTAAAAATAATCAGACATCTGAAGGAATATATTTTTATATTTACAAATTCTCCATATCCAACTTTTGAAACATTTATTAAAAGCCTAAGTATGAACCGGGGAGGAAATATGTCCCTAAGAGCTGCATTGTGTGTGTTTTGCTTTCATTATTCTGTCTTTTTGGTATTTATTTTTGTATCGTATATGAATGTGGCTGTCTATCTGTTGTTTTTGCAATTAAAAAAACCCCATCTAGGCCAGCGGTTCTCAACCGGTGCTCCGTGTGAACTCCCAAGGGCTCCGCGGCCCTCGAGGAAAATAAAAAAAGAACCAGTAAATTTGAAAAAAATAATTATTGATATTTTTGAATAAAAATAAATCAGTAACTTTGATGAATAAATAAAAAATAGGCTTACGGGGCTCCACCATAGAAATTATATACTGGAAAGGGCTCTGTGGGTCAAAAAAGATTGAGAACCGCTGATCTAGACAAAACGTTGTATGCGGGTAATATCGAAGAGTGCACTAAGACAATTTTCACACCTACCGTTCTTTTCAAGCAGTTTTTCATTTACATGCACACACAAAGCCGCAACTAGGGAGAGCGGGTCCACTGTATCGTGTGCTGAACTGGGGGGGCGCCGAATTGCCCTTTAACACCACTCCTTCTAACCTTTCCTTACACGGGGACGCCAAAAACTTGCTAGCTCCAGTTAAAAAAGTATCCAGCTGCGGCCCTGTCCTTAAACCTTGCAACATACATACTGATGTACAGGGCCACAACGACATGCGTGGTCAGCCGGGGCAAGCACGCATTTTGGCGTCCCCTTTTAATACTGAAGGAGAGATGAAAGGTTAACATTTGCGCTCCTGCCTGGCTCGGAGTTCGGGGCATCAGTCAGTGCCGTCTTAACGCATGGGCCCACCCGAGCAAGGCCCGGGTGCCTCAAGAGAAGAGGGGCCTCCCAAAAATGAGATCCGATTGAAATTTTCAAGGATTTACCATGTAGGGCCTCCTAAAAACCACTTGGCCCGGGGGGCCCATAATACTCTTAAGACGACCCTGGCACCAGTCCCACCTGCTCCTCTCTAGTTGCGGCCCTGATGTCGTATGTACAGGCTGTTAAGCGGGCCGGGGTAGCAAGTTCAGAGGGGCGGCAAATTTGAGTAATTCGTGGTCAAGAACTTTAAATTATAACGTGAATAGGGGGCAGAGCAATTCGAATAGCCAGCACGTGGCGAAGCCATAAATTTGTGTCTGGAAACAGATTTAGTGTGAAGCATGTAAATAATTTCGTATAAATGAATCGTCCCCAAATGAACATTTTTCGGAATTAAAAGGTCTAATGAGTATCATAATGTTTTTTAAAAAAAAATTGATTTTTTACAGTTTTTAAGACATGAAATTCAGAAATTTCATTCCGATTTCCTATCTGAATTTTTTTTTTCCTGACCATCAAAAGAAATATATTTTTTTTTTAAATAGGATAGGAATTTCCTTGACTTTTTTTTGGTCATATGGGGTTTCCCAAAATTACAATTATTGTGCTTAATTTCCATTAATTAGAAATTTAATTAATTGGAAATTTACTTTAATTACAAAGAAAAACGTGCTAAATTTATGGCCAATAATTTTCTTCAAGCCAAAACTTCAAAAATATGTTACTTAAATAGTACATATATGTTATTTAAATTAATTATGATGATTCTAGTCCTCATATATAAAAAAATTTGCGCGATTTGGTCACGAATCGTAAAATCATCAAAAATGGGTCAACTTGTAGGTTGTCTTTCTTCAACTCTGAATTAATTTCAAACGGCAAATATTGTTACAGAAAATTAAATTTCATTACATGAATATTTTTATTAGTATATACAGTAAAACCCCTCCTTTTTGTGAACACGGACAGGACAAAAAAATGAAATCCATGTAAAATGGGTGACCGTTAAAAAGAGGTTTGAAATTCATACTTTTATATATTATGCAACTAAATTATTATTTGTCCGTAAAAGAGGGAGTATCCGTTAAGAGGGGGTTTAACTGCAATGCAGCTTATGAGCACGAATTTGCATGCTAGCTGGAGCCAACTTCAGCTTGGCGAAAATAATTTAGCCAATCCCGGGATGTCACGTGACATTAAAAAATAAAAAACCCCGGTTGCTAACAGCAGTGTGTGTTTCACGCGAAATTCCACGGTTGCTGATAAGATCAACCGCACCAGCCGAACCGTAGTGTGCCGGCAGCGTTAAAATAGATAATGGTTTTTCTTATAATTCTCAGAAATCCGGATGAAGGCAAACAAACTGAAAAACGGTTACCGACTGGTATACCCGTTTGGAAGACCTTGGCAGGGGTTCTTGAAACTTTTGCCACTCGCGGCTTCTTCGGCCTGGTCGTAAGAATAGCAAGAGCCATTCCAAAGCACTGCAGGGGTTCACGGCAATGCAAAGTTGTCGTGACGTCCTTCCGAGCGATAATGCCGAAAATTCCCAGAAAAATCGACCCACACCTCGAGAACTTCTGTTTTGGGTTTGGGGTGTACATCAGAAAGAAGGAAGGGGGGGGGGAGGAAGGGACTACTTTGCGAACTCAGCAAAGCTGTTCGTGGAACCAAGGCCATCTTAAAGCCACCCATATTCGCGTGACCCTGGACTTCTTGTTCACATAGGGTCTACATGACCAGATGTAGTATAATGGTTTAGAGCAGGCATCTTCAACCTGTTGCTCGCGAGCACCACGGTGCTACCTGAAGCTACTGGAGTTCTCGAAGCTCCTGTCCAATAATTGCTTGTTAGAATTCGATCGACGTTTCAATCAAATTACCTAGTTCAAATTGCATTCGAGGATTAAAATCATCCTAATTTTTCATGCATACGTATGGTCAAACTTGTAAGGGTGCTCTCCTTTCGATGATGGGTACAGCCAGTGCTCACGACTAGAAAAAGGTTGAGGACCTCCGGTTTAGAGTGTAAATAATTACATAATGGATGATTACAGTTTAAGTTCTCGTACTTCGAGTAGTTTTTCCTCAAAAACTGCTTAACCGAGTACATCCAAATTTTCAGGATATCTCAATGAGACCATGGGGAGATTTATGAAGTAAAACAAATACAGTCTAACCCCGTTTTAACGAATACCGTTACAGTGAAAATCTCGTTCTAACGAAAACTTTTCTAACCACCCACAACAGTTTACATAGGCACAACGGCAACAACTTGGAATTCCTTTACAAGAAAATTTCGTTGTAACGAAGTGATTTCTCCGGTCTCTTGGAAGTTTGCTATAATGGGATTAAGCTGCAGTTCAATTTTCGACCAACAAGTGAAAAAGTGCCCTCCCCCCCCCGGAATAGAAGGTCCTGGGGAAAGATGGGGGGGGGGGGGCAGCACGAGAAGGAAATACGGTACAAAGAGCCATTAGCTCACAAAAAAATTGGCAACCACTGGAACATATGATATTTTCGTTTAATGTAATTTTTTTTTTAATTTATTCAATCCCACATGATATAACGCTGTATAATAATACTAAGAACATCCCTCAACGGAGGATTAGTAAATCCGTTGTGATGAACACGAAGAACCGTGGTAACGAAAAACGTCATAAAAACTTCTTCGTTTATTATTTCTCCCGATCAGTTATCAGATGATTTTTTCCAGTTGATGCGATGACACGAAGGGAACGTAATGTCCTTATACGAAATTATTTACATGCTTCACACTAAATCCGTTTCCAGACACAGATTTATGGCTTCGCCACGTGCTGGCTATTCGAATTGCTCTGCCCCCATTCACGTTATAATTTAAAGTTCTTGACCACGAATTACTCAAATTTGCCGCCCCTTTGAACTTGCTACCCCGGCCCGCTTAACAGCCTGTACATACGACATCAGGGCCGCAACTAGAGAGGAGCAGGTGGGACTGGTGCCAGGGTCGTCTTAAGATTATTATGGGGCCCCCCCGGGCCAAGTGGTTTCTATGAGGCCCTACATGGTAAATCCTTGAAAATTTCAATCGGATCTCATTTTTGGGAGGCCCCTCTTCTCTTGAGGCACCCGGGCCGTGCTCGGGTGGGCCCATGCGTTAAGACGGCACTGACTGATGCCCCGAACTCCGAGCCAGACAGAAGCGCAAATGTTAAACTTTCATCTCTCCTTCAATATTAAAAGGAGGCGCCAAAATGCGTGCTTGCCCCGGCTGACCACGCATGTCGTTGTGGCCCTGTTCATCAGTATGTATGTTGCAAGGTTTAAGGCACATACAGGGCCGCAGCTGGATACTTTTTTAAATGGAGCTATTAAGCTTTGGCGTAAACGTGTAAGGAAAGGTTAGAAGGAGTGGTGTTAAAGGGGCAATTCGGCGCCCCCTCTAGTTCAGCACTCGATACAGTGGACCCGTTTTCCCTAGATGCGGCTTTGTGTGTGTATGTAAATAAAAAACTGCTTGAAAAGAACGGTAGGTATGAAAATTGTCTTAGTGCACTCTTCGATATTACCCGCATACAACGTTTTGTCTAGATCAGCGGTTCTCAATCTTTTTTAACCCACGGAGCCCTTTCCAGTATATAATTTCTATGGCGGAACCCCGTAGGCCTATTTTTTATTTATTCATCAAAGTTATTGATTTATTTTTATTCAAAAATATTAATAATTATTTTTTCCAAATTTACTGGTTCTTTTTTTATTTTCCTCGCGGGCCGCGGAGCCCTTGGGAGTTCACACGGAGCACCGGTTGAAAACCGCTGGCCTAGATGGTTTTTTTTCATTGCAAAAACAACAGATAGACAGCCACATTCATATACGATACAAAAATAAATACCAAAAAGACAGAATAATGAAAGCAAAACACACAATGCAGCTCTTAGGGACATATTTCATCCCCGGTTCATACTTAGGCTTTTAATGAATGTTTCAAAAGTTGGATATGGAGAATTTGCAAATATAAAAATATATTCCTTCAGATGTCTGATTATTTTTACTTCTAATTGTTTATGAATTTATTATAAATGGTTGGGTCCCGTGGTAATTTGTATTCTTTTGGATGAGGTAACTAATTGGTTTTTTGCTAAAACGTTATAATCGGGATCCCATGCATTTCATTCAAGTGTTCTAAAATATAAATCTCGATTTTAGCGTAATCACGTTAGTTTATGAATGTCATTATAACCGAGTTTTAATATATGCTCATGTAGGGAAGCAAAAAAATTTCACTAGTTAGAAAAATTTAATTTTTTCTTCATTGGTTTTTTTTATTGTTATCAGTGCAAAAGCGCCAAACAAAGAATTAGCTTCTGTCGAATAGAACTTCACGATACAGTTCTACGAATTTGTCTTTTCCCCTCATTTTCATGGCAACCTGAGAAGGAGAGCAATTCCTTTGTCCAGTGCATCCGAAATCCCATCACCCTCCTTGTCAAACCACTTAATAGACAATGGAAGACAGCAACCGCAGGTCCAGCCGAACCGTCATCAGGGTGTTCAAACCTTTGCAATACATGATGGCAGCTTTCCGGTTACCCCAACCGTCCAAAAAAATGTGGATTTTCTCGGTTGAAAAAACCGCGCTCAGCGGTTGCAGTTGTATCTGTGCGTTGACAGAATAAAACTATAGATGATGCCTTCCCCCCCAACCTCAACCGCCTGCAACCGCGCCGTAGTCAGGTCCCGGCCTAAGTCCTTATTGGAGCCAAGCCAAGCCCCCCCCCCCCCCCCCACAAAGATAGGGTGGTTCTTGTTTCAGGGCCTCGAGACAATTCTCATCATTTTTTTCACGTTATAAATTCACTACAGCATCGCACCGTCAAAGAGCCTAGCCACGGGGCCCTGTGGCAGGATATGTGGGGTCCATGTGATTTCAGCATCACTGTTCATTCACCTACGGCGATGGTCTTTTCGGATGTTGTTTTTTATACATAATGACATTCATCGTCATCCCCGTATGCAGTGGTCGTCAAACTTTTGTCATCTTAGGCTCATAGTATTGGTTATTATACAGACGCAATCATCGATGGTCAACAGCTCGTCACGACACTCCTGATTGAGGTTGGTGACGCCTCTAAAGGGCCCTACACACGTTCAGTTATGCCTTCACAGTTATACCTGCACAGGCATAACTGAACGGTTCGATGCATCCACGCCATTCAGTTATACCTGTGCAGGCGAAGCTTCTGGAACCGGTTCTAGGCAATATGTGGAGATATTTTCATTCTTCGATCTCTGTCTTCGCCGTCTTTTGATCAGTTCGGTTTTTTTCATAGTCTATAAAGTTCGGAATTTTCTAGTATGATTTCCACAGATGATACTTTGGGTGTAATTGGATTGGTTATCGCACTGAAAGTTATTAACGCAAGAAAAAAGAAAAAACGGGTAAAACGCGGTGCAAAGATTGGTTAAAAAAAGGCAACAATATTCGCACGTTAAATTATTACAGGAATTGAGATTTGCACCAAAAGATTGGCATAATTTTCTCAGAATGGATAAAGATACCTACTCAAAGCTACCGACTTCGCTGACTCCATTAATAGTGTAATGAATATGTCATTATTCGAGCCATTTCCCCCCCCCCCCCAAAGGGGAGGCTGGGTTCAGGATTCTGGTTTCAGAGCCCGAGACGATTCCCATCATTCTTTTTCCCACGTTAAAAAATTCACTACAGTGGCGGCCCGGCAAAGAAAATAGCCTCTATGCCCTGCGGAAGGATGTGGGTGGGGAGGGGCACGGGGGTGACGCCCAAGAGCCGCGACGCACACTTTGAGGAATACTGCTGTAATGGAAGTTGTTGAATCTACATCATATAAAGTACAATAATGTATTTTTTTCTTTCAAAATTTTGATTCTACTAAAACTTCTCATATTGACCGATTGTCATAACTTAAGGAAAAGGCACTACTGCCTACTCATGCTTATCAAGAATGCTATCCATATCTACAGTGATTGCGACAATATAGGCAATAAAAGAGAAATTTTGGTATTACAGTCGACGCCCGATATAACGACATTTTCGTCCCGTCGAGAATGGACGTTATACTTGGAGCAAGGTCGTAGTGAGAGGGGTAGACTTGAGGGTGTGGTCGGGCTTCATTGGGAGGATCGTTCTATAAGTAAAACATATCATCGTAGTTCTAGGAAAACATTTGCGACTTATCCTACCAGTCGTTGTAATAGAATGATCGCTATAACATGAGGTTGTTGTAACGAGCGTCTCTAGAGGCAATTTGACAGTTCAACGCCAGAGCAGCCGGAGCATCCACAGCCATCCCCCAAAGAGCAACCGGAGCAACCGCCACCCGAGTCATTTTCTTGTGTGATAAGAGATCTTGAGGGGTCTTTCCTAAATTAACCTTTAGTGTCTGACGTCAAAGATTTATCAACGCTGCCTCCTTTCCGCAGCTGCAATGATAACTTGGTCAGTCGCTATTTTTTTTTCTTGAGTCATAAGAGGGGGGGTCATTGCTGAATTACTCTTTTTTTCTGAGCACTATCGATGATTATTATTAAACTGAAGAGATCATCTCCTGATAAGATTTTCTTAGGGGCGTATTCTTGAACGTCTGAGAGAGAGACTGACTGAGTCACGAAAGATCTTTTTTCCACTCTGAAATTACTGTAAGGAGATTAATTACATCTTCCTAAGTAAGAGGGGTCATCCATAAATTACCGATTTTAAGGGGATTATTCCCAAAAAAAAATGAGATACGCAAATAACGACAGAAACTTTGATTAATGAAATGGAATTTATTCAGAACACAACTTCTCGAGTTCTTTGAGCAGGTGAGTTACATTCAGATCGCTGAAAATTTTTTCGGATATTAGCTTTCCACATTTTTTTACAAACATATTGGCGACAATTTTGAAGTCGATTTTCGCGAATGCTTTATCAAAATAAATGAAAACTAGCGTCGATTTATCATCTGTCATGCATGCGTGTTCTGATAGTCCTGGGCGCGCAACTGCATCCTTCACACTCGAGGACTTCATAAATTTTTTCTAGGATTAGCTTCTTGAGAATTTCTTTGAGGGAGCTGATCGCAACACCTTCGGGATCGGTGACATCTTTCGGGATAGCAGTGATGGCTGCGATGCCCTGCGGCAGGTATTTTGTTAGCTAACCTCTGACGTGAGATGAGATGCGGTTCTGTATGGGGTTTTGATCATCCAGGGTTGAATGAAACAACTTTTCACTTTTCACATTGGATGCGCGAGATGGTTAGCTTACGATTAAACAGTTCATGAAGTCCGTTTTTTTTCATTTGCTGGAAATGAACACCCTCCATGTCCCACCACACCAACAGTTCGAGTTCTGTTACGAAGTGATATTTTGATCCTTTCAAGATTGTTTCATCGCGAAGCTGTTCCCAAAGGAAAGGTGTAATGGAAACACCGTTAGTCGTAGGCGTCATATATCCACCTTTTCCTTCTCTATAGATTCGCATGTTGACTCGAACTTCATCTTTGAATGTTTGCACTGAAACAAAGAAGTCGTCTTAAATGCGAAAAACCTCGGGTGAATGAGAGTCTTTCTTGAATAGACATGGTCTTTTAGTCGCGTTGGAAGCGTCATCTTCAGACTTTCGCTTCTGCACTATTCTACGAAACGTCAGACTGATGCGTTGTTCTTTCACGTTTGGATCTTTGGGAATAGCATGTTTCCACACTTTATTGGTAGGCGATTTCATCGCGATGACCGAATTGTCCTGCAACTTATAAGTCACGGGTTCGTAACCATTACGGGTGAAGACCAGACTTCTCTCAGCACCGAGGGAGAGGCAAGCGATGGGGTGGTCTTTCGCCAGCTGTTTCTCGTCGTCAGAGTGAGCGTTGATGGATCGGGTGCCATCCACATATTTATTGATAAGACAGTAGTTGTAAGATGAAGATGTTAATTTCTCGATGATCTGCTTGATGTTCAGCACCGTAGACGTCCAGGGCATGGCAGGAACCTCAAGACCAGAGAACTTATAACTCAGACCAGGATCACCTTGACCAGCGTGTTGACGGGGTATCGGAATCATCTTTCCACTAATGTTTATGATGCTGTTTTCGGGCGATGCATAGACTACCTCTCGCTCCAACTGATCGAACATCATTTTCGGGGACTTCAGCACATTGGTATAATAATCGACATTGAGTTGGGATTCCATCTTTCTAAATGATAGAGTTACAACACATTTTTAGCCTTTCTCCGCAACTCTCATAATTTAATTTTTTTTTTTTTACAAAATATATTTTTAAAATTAATTTATTTAAAATTATTCGTTGTTTCTAGTCAAGGATGTAGGGAAAAAATTTCCCATACAATTAAAATCATGTTACAAAATATATTTTAACTATTATGAAAAAATTTTATTTACAGATTTAAAAAAAAATTATTCCTTTAACCATTCAGCGCATGCTAAAACCTTACTTCTCGCGCAATGTCCCTTTTATAGAGGATGAAACTTGCAAGAAGTCAACGATTTAGGAAAGTTTAAGACTTCCACTGTTTCCAAGTTGAATCGCTGCTTCAGAATTTTTTTTTTTTTTTGACTGCAGTTAACATAAATATGACTGTATCTATTATTAACGGTTGTTAGATGAATTTTCATCAAATTATAGTCAAAAAGTCCTCACATCCCATTTAAGATTATGGAGATTCTTAGCAACCCAAAGCATTTGCACGAAATCTTTGTCTGTCAGCTCATCGCTAGAGAATGGTGGTTTGTAGAGGGAGTGATATACTCTACCTGTATTTAAATCGAAGCAGGCCATTTCCTTAACTACATATATCCCACTTTTAAACACAAGCCCCTCAAAATCTAACACGCAAGAAGCCATAGAAAAATTCTTACCAAGTTGATGTGAGAGAGTTGCGGAGAGAGTGCTTATATCCAATTGAACCGGAGAACTGAGTGAAGCAATCATGTCTACCCCGCAGTTTATATACTGCAGTTGTGTTGATTAAGTTAGTATAGAAATATACTATGATTCATAGTGGTATAAGCACTTAATGTACAGGCTGTTATCACATCTTGATGATTTAGCTCTTGAGCATATATATCACTCGATCATGTGTAAAGTTCGCTTTTCGTATCTCACGTGATAGATGAAGTTACGTACTGGTCATACATGATAAAGTTCAACGTGACTGATAGATAAAGTAGTACGCATGTGTTATATATGTGTTATATTTATATGTATGACTTGGCAACAGCGCACAGCGCGAGCTTCAATGAGCGCGCGCCGTTCGATTGCTGTGGGATTCGAGTTCTAGCGGCCATGACGGTCGGTTGTGTTTCTCCGTAGCTATTGTACTAATGTTGGAATAAAGCGTATTTATGCTATTGTGTAATTCTGAATGCTCCTTCAGTCTGACTTTTATAAATGTCTAGTGAGAGACATTTCAGTGGCGACGAGGATGGGATCTAACATCAGTCTGCAGGAGTTGAAAATCATCGTCTCGGCAGGACGGGAAAAAGATAGAAGCAAGCGCTAGCGAGGTAGGCTTAGTTTCTTCAAGCGATTTCCTCATACGCTCCGGATGGCAGGTTTCGGTATAATCGGCGAATTCGACCGCGCGAAAGAACCGTTTTCGGAGTATGCCGAGCGATTGTATCAATATTTTGTTGCGAATGAAGTTACGGATGATGTCCGCAGACGTGCGATATTCCTATCGCTGGTGGGTGCGCCGACGTATGGCTTGATAAGGAGTCTGGTGTCCCCAGCCTTACCCACGGATCGAACGCTAGCAGAACTGATACACGTTCTCAGGAATCATTTTGAACCGGCTCCGTCGGAGATCGTTGAGCGGTTCAAATTCAACTGTCGCTGTAGGAAGCCGGGAGAGTCTGTGCCAACCTTCATAGCCGAACTTCGAACACTCGCCAGGTTTTGCAGTTATGGGCGTACTTTAGCGGAAATGCTACGAGATCGGCTCGTATGTGGGATAAATGATGACGCTATTCAGAGAAGGCTGTTGGCGGAAAGAGATCTGTCTTTCGATCGGGCGTCAGAGATCGCGATGTCGATGGAAGCGGCCTCGAAAAACGCCTCTAACCTGCGTGGTGACAACACGTCTCCAGCGGAAGTGCTGTTTGTAAAGCAGACGCAAGCGAAGCAGCAACGGAAAAGTTCCGGAGGTCATCACCCGTCACAAGCCAAGGTTATGTTTTCCTGCTATTCTTGTGGTGCAAGTGGACACAAGTCCTCAACTTGCATGTTTGCCAAGAGTACGTGCCATTCATGCGGGAAGACGGGACACTTAGCCAGAGTATGCAAGTCAGTGAAGAACAAATGGAGTGTTGGAGTCAAAGGCCAAGGACGTTGTGCGAACAGAGTGAATCAAGTCGACCAGCTGGATAACTCGTCTCCGGCGTTCGATGTGTTGACGTTGAACTCGATGTCTGATTTCCCACCACCTTGTACCGTGCAAGTCGTGATTGAAGGGCTACCTATGGTAATGCAGGTGGACACGGGAGCACCTTTTTCGGTGATGCCTTATTCGATGTTCAAGAAGCACCGATGTCGATTTCCACCTTTGAAAGACACTCGTATCAAGCTCAGATCTTTTACAAGGCATAGTCTGAAGATAGTGGGCGCGATGGATGTTTCTGTGAAGTACGAATCCAAATGTGAAATGCTTCCGATCCTGGTGGTGGATCAGTGTTCCGTGATCTTGATGGGGCGAAACTGGATCCGCGAACTAGGGGTATTGTGCACTATTGATCCGGCTATCTCTACAAACGCGATCCAGGTTGACGTGAAATCTTCGTTACGGGACTTGCAGGCCGTCTTGGATGAACATCAAGAACTGTTTTCGGTGGGCCTCGGGAAGTTGAAAAAAGTGAAGGTTCGTCTGAAAAGAAAAGACTGTGCTTCACCGAAATTCTTCAAAGCTCGTCCCGTGCCTTACGCTTATAAGAAGAAGGTAGAAGAAGAAATAAGTAGACTTTTGGATTTAGGAGTTTTGGAACGAGTGTCGTCATCGGAATGGGCGACACCTGTAGTACCAGTCCTGAAGGCGAACGGTAGGATTCGCTTGTGTGGTGACTTTAAGCTCACCGCCAACGTTGCTACAGATCTCGAGAGGTATCCGTTACCCAAAGTCGAGGATTTGTTTGCTCGTCTTTCAGGAGGAGTGACTTTTTCAAAGATCGACTTATCGGATGCGTACTGTCAATTGGAACTGGATGAAGCTTCCAGGGACTTATTGGTAATTAACACTCATAAAGGGTTGTTCAGGTACACGAGACTGCCTTTTGGGGTAGCGTCAGCTCCATCAGTTTTTCAGAGAGAAATGGACAAGCTCTTGCAAGGGCATGAAAATGCGTTGTGCTACCTAGACGACTTGCTGATAACAGGCAGCTCTGTTTCGGATCATTTAAGGAATCTGAGCAAAGTGTTGTGTACTTTACAGGAAGCTGGTATCAAGCTACATCCCTCGAAGTGCTCGTTCATGCAGACGTCAGTAGAATATCTGGGACATAGAATCGATGCAGAAGGACTACATCCAGTGCAAACGAAGTTGGAAGCCATTGAGAAAGCTCCTGAGCCAAAGAATGCGGATGAACTGAGGTCTTTCATAGGTTTGCTAACGTATTATGCAAAATTCCTTCCAAATATGTCCTCTATGCTAGCACCATTGTATAAGTTGTTGAATAAGAATTCATGTTGGAAATGGACTGAGCAGGAAAGGAAGTCCTTCCCAGAAGCAAAGAGAAGATTGTCTACGTCTTCGTTGTTGGTCCACTTCGATGAAAGTAAGGAAGTGCGTCTCGAGTGTGACGCTAGTCCGTACGGAGTAGGAGCTGTGTTGTCTCATCCTTCAGATGTGGGCGATCGTCCTATTGCTTTTGCGTCTAGATCCCTGACGAAAGCGGAAAGGAACTACAGCCAAATCGAAAGAGAAGCCTTGTCGTTGGTCTTCGGGGTTACACGGTATCGGAAATATCTTCTTGGAAGAACATTCACTTTGGTAACCGATCATCAGCCCCTAGTGAGCCTGTTTTCTGAGACTAAACCAGTGGCTCCAATGGCTGCTTCTCGCATTCAGCGATGGGCGCTTGTACTATCAGGGTACTCGTACAACATTGTGTATCGGAAAGGATCTTCTCATGCTAATGCTGATGCTTTCAGTAGGCTACCTGTGCCGACAACTGTGGCTGATTCTCCAAAGCCTGCTGATGTAATATTATTGCTGGAATCTATGGATGATGGCGCGGTGACCAGATTTCATTTCCAAAAGGAGTTAGATGCTGATCCTGTTCTGTTGAAAGTGAAGAGATACATAGCACAAGGCTGGCCCAGGCGTGTAACGGCAGAAATTCGTCCTTTCTGGCTCTGCCGAACTGACTTGTCAGTGGAAAACGGTATTATTATTCGTGCGAATAGAATATATGTGCCACCAAAGTACAGGAAGTATGTGCTGTCGGAGCTGCATGGGGGTCACCAAGGTATGGGTGCTCTCAAAGCCTTGGCTAGACAGTCTGTGTGGTGGCCGAATATTGATCAGGACATTGAGGACTTGGTGCGTTCGTGCATCGATTGTCAAGTCGAAGCTTCCGTTTCTCCATCAAACTTGGCACCATGGCCTTCCACAACGGAGCCTTGGAGCAGAATTCATATCGACCATGCAGGCCCGTTTGATAACCACATCGTTTTGTTAGTAGTGGATGCTGCCACTAAGTGGTTGGAAGCAATTCTGGTGTCTTCGACATCGTCAGCTGCTACGGTCGCTGCATTACGATCCCTCTTCGCGAGATTCGGACTGCCCAGGACAATCGTTAGTGATAACGCAACATCGTTCACTAGTCAGGAGTTCTCGGATTTCCTTCGTAGGAACGGAGTCATCCATGTCCGAGCTGCGCCGTATCACCCGCAGTCAAATGGGTTGGCTGAAAGAGCGGTGCGCTCCATGAAGGATGCGTTGAGGAAAATTAAGGGCGGCTCCTTCCAAGAAAGGCTTGACAGATTTCTGTTTCACTATCGAAGGACACCTGTCTCCTCAACTAGTCAAGCCCCTGGTACGGCGATGTTCAACAGAGTCATGAGAAGCAGGTTGGACCTGTTGAAACCGGGTCAACATCTGGCGACGGATCCCGATTTCAAACCAAAGTTTGCACCTGAGGATAAGGTATGGTGCAGAAACTACGCAAGTGGCCCAAGGTGGATCCCAGGAACGGTCTCCGCTTCAAGGGGTAGGGTCATGTCGGAAGTGAGTACTCCTTCGGGTCAAGTGGTTCGGCATTGGGACCAATTGCGTCAACGGCATTCGATGTCACCTTCGCGTTCAGCTGGTTCCGAGGTATCCCAGCAGCCCAATAAATCAGAGGGGCCCGATCAGACGGAGAATACAGAGTCCATCAGAAATGAACCAACGAAGGCAAGGAATCCTCAAGCTGTTGATTCATCACCTCCTCATCTGAGGCGATCGCAACGTCGCAGGCGACCACCTGAAAGACTAGGTGTGTAGTGAGTTGCGTAACTGAACTCGTGCATTGTAGTGCAGACTTTCTTTTAGAAGGGAAGGTGTTATATATGTGTTATATTTATATGTATGACTTGGCAACAGCGCACAGCGCGAGCTTCAATGAGCGCGCGCCGTTCGATTGCTGTGGGATTCGAGTTCTAGTGGCCATGACGGTCGGTTGTGTTTCTCCGTAGCTATTGTACTAATGTTGGAATAAAGCGTATTTATGCTATTGTGTAATTCTGAATGCTCCTTCAGTCTGACTCTTATAAATGTCTAGTGAGAGACATTTCAGCATGTTAATTAATCGCTTGCTTGAATACACGATAAAGTTCACTTTCTTTTCTCGTACTTATTTGAAATTAGCTGAGTTAGTTCATTTCGAGTGAGAGACATGTCTTCATGTTCTTCAGCGTCTGGTGTTTTGTACGTGAGGAATAAGAGGATTAAATTCGATGTAAGTTAACTTTATTACTTATTTCATTTATATTCAAAGAAACTTCTCTATAATTCTTCTTTCATTTATTTATTTATTTACAGCATGATTAAGTATTAGAATGGTTGAAAAGTAATCAACCTGAGTACATCGAAACAGATTTTTACACTAGTTCGGAGGAGGATGAGGAACCACCTGTGGAACATCTTATAATAGACTTAGTGTCAGATTCTTCATCGAATCATGATGATGAAATTTTTGAGAACAGCGACGATGATGATGATGTCATCATCTGGGATCCAACAGCTGAGGAGGTATTTCTTTGTTTTTTTTTATTTTCATGTCATATAAAAAGTTAATTTTTGCTTTTTTAATCAATTTAATAATTACGTGCTCTTTTTTGTTTTTTATAGTGTGAAGAAAGTAGTTTATATGTGGAAGAACCTCTCTTCTCACAGGAGCCATTCCCAAATCATGGGGATGAGGACAGGAGGGACACCGATTGAGTATCAATTGAGGGTGTTTCTGCGTATACATGTGTGAATGAAAGATTGTATGGATGATGAACTCTGGGGACAGGTCCGATATAGATTCGCAACCGTAATTTAACTGCCGTGGTTTGCGAACTATACACCTGAGTTCGGAAATTTGGAGTGGCGTTCAAAGCCAAGTCCCCTATTTTTTATATGAAAACACTTTTTTTTCCTTCTTAGAAAAGAAATCGAAATTTTAAAACAGTGATTTTCGTAAATTCACTGACTTGATAGCATCATTATTTTTTTCTTTATTTCAATTAATTTATTTTTCTATTTCAACATAAATCGACTGAATTAAAACTTTAGTTAATTATCAGATATCTGTAGGAAGGTGACGATACTCTTATCATACCCTGTGCGTCAGTACAGTCCCTCGTGTTCATCTTAGTATGATAGCAGGCCCTGTGACTCAATACGTCATCTCTCTATCTAAGATTATAGTGTTATTTTGCAGGAAAAAACGTAAACCCCCCCCCCCCTCGAGAAAATTCAGCGTACGCCTATGCCGGCAGATATGGGATAATTTGCTTACAAGTCTTGACAGTGGTACAATTGTGCGTGCATTTATTTCCTTAGACCAGCGGTTCTCAATCGGTGCTCCGCGAAGTCCTTGGGACTCCATGTGCACTTCGGGAAGGGCTCCGCAGTCACTCGAAGAAAATAAAATAAATCAGTAAATGATAAATAAATAAAAGAGACGAATCCACGGAGCTCCGTCATAGAAATTATATACTAAAAAGGGCTGCACGAGTAGGTAAAGATTAAGATATTTTGTTTTGCACATTGCAAATTAACTATAGAAGGGCACATGAAAAGTTTAGCCTGAGTCTCTGCTGCGGGAGGATACAAGGAATATCTTCCGAAAAATCTTGCGGTACTAACCTTAAAAATTAGCATTTTAAGATGAATGAATTTAATTAAAATATCATATATATATATATATATATATATATATATATATATATATATATATATGGGTACTTTCTCTATATACCAATATGATATTTTAATTAAATTTTCTTAAATATTTTCAATTATCTATCAGTTATCTATTTCTGATCACATGGAGGCCCAGTCTTCATTCCTTCCTGCGCACTCTTCTGGAGCTATGGTTCCATTTGGAGCAATATTTTTGTTTGGAAATCAAACAGTGCCGAGTACAGCCACGGTTTCTACTTGAAAGGGGTGTGCCACGAGATCGGCCAAGACAGGGTGTCGCTGTATACAGTATTTCCAAGGTAGAATTGGCGGCTCGTGGTGGGAAATTTGGGGGTAAGTGCCAAAACAAATTTTCATTCTTGGTAGGAGCCCTGTTAGCCCCCCCCCCCCCATAAGTTGAGGGTACGATTTTTAGATCTTTGTTTAAAGGTAGCCCTGCGCATGATCACGTGGGCTCGAACATTTTTTATTTCGGTTCTTCAGAAAGATTTCAGGAGGGTCAGTGATCTTGGATGATTCACTTTTTATTCTTTTATTATATACCGAATATTAGTCTTTAAAGGGGTATGCATCTGTGACCATCACAAGGAGCCCGTGTGACAGAAGGAAGACCCCTTTCTCAAACCGATAGAAATCACGTTGTTTTTTCATTTTCCATTTTGTTGAAGCAGACCACACCTAAGCAGTTGCAAAAGGTGCGTTACCACCTGGTCGCAAAATTTAGGGGGCGCAATTTTCGTAAAAGAAATCCTTTTCTTCTGAAATGGGAAACATGATATCTTTCCCCTCCTGAAACTTATTACATTTCGTGGGAGAAGAATCAGCTTCCAGTTTCAAACCCTGATGACATCAAAAAGTGCTCCTGGCTATTACAATTAGGCTGCCGGCACACTACGGTTCGGCTGGTGCGGTTGATCTTATCAGCAACCGTGGAATTTCGCGTGAAACACACACTGCTGTTAGCAACCGGGGTTTTTTATTTTTTAATGTCACGTGACATCTCGGGATTGGCTAAATTATTTTCGCCAAGCTGAAGTTGGCTCCAGTTAGCATGTGAATTCGTGCTCATAAGCTGCATTGCAGTAAAACCCCCTCTTAACGGATACTCCCTCTTTTACGGACAAATAATAATTTAGTTGCATAATATATAAAAGTATGAATTTCAAACCTGTTTTTAACGGTCACCCATTTTACATGGATTTCATTTTTTTGTCCTGTCCGTGTTCACAAAAAGGAGGGGTTTTACTGTATATACTAATAAAAATATTCATGTAATGAAATTTAATTTTCTGTAACAATATTTGCCGTTTGAAATTAATTCAGAGTTGAAGAAAGACAACCTACAAGTTGACCCGTTTTTGATGCTTTTACGATTCGTGACCAAATCGCACAAATTTTTTCATATATAATGACTGGAATCATCATAATTTATTTAAATAACATATATTAAAAACTATTTAAATAACATATTTTTGAAGTTTAAAAAAATTGGCCATGAATTTAGCACGTTTTTCTTTGTAATTAAAGTGAATTTCCAATTAATTAAATTTCTACTTAATGGAAATTAAGCATAGTAATTGTAATTTTGGGAAACCCCATATGACCAAAGAAAAGGCAAGGGGAAAATTATTTTCACCTATTTAAAAAATATATATTTCTTTTGATGGTCAGGGAAAAAAAATTCGAAATAAAATTTCTGAAAAATTAATGTTTTAGAAACTGTAAAAAATCAAATTTTAAAAAACATTATGATACAACATTATGAAGGGTCGTCTTAAGAGTATTATGGGCCCCCCCCCCCGGGCCAAGTGATTTTTAGGAGGCCCTACATGGTAAATCCTTGAAAATTTCAATCGTATCTCATTTTTGGGAGGCCCTCTTCTCTTGAGGCACCCGGGTCGTGCTCTGGTGGGCCCATGCGTTAAGACGGCACTGACTGATGCCCCCGAACTCCGAGCCAGACAGGAGCGCAAATGTTAACCCTCCATCTCTCCTTCAATATTAAAAGGGGGCGCCAAAATGCGTGCTTGCCCCGGCTGACCACGCATGTCGTTGTGGCCCTGTTCATCAGTATGTATGTTGCAAGGTTTAAGGTACATACAGGGCCACATCTGGATACTTTTTTAACTGGAGCTAGCAAGCTTTTGGCGTCCCCGTATAAGGAAAGGTTAGAAGGAGTGGTGTTAAAGGGGCAATTCGGCGCCCCCTCTAGTTCAGCACTCGATACAGTGGACCCGCTCTCCCTAGTTGTGGCTTTGTGTGTGTATGTAAATTAAAAACTGCTTGAAAAGAACGGTAGGTGTGAAAATTGTCTTGGTGCACTCTTCTATATTACCCGCATACAACGTTTTGCCTAGATCAGCGGTTCTCAATCTTTTTTGACCCACGGAGCCCTTTCCAGTATATAATTTCTATGGCGGAACCCCGTAGGCCTATTTTTTATTTATTCATCAAAGTTATTGATTTATTTTTATTCAAAAATATTAATAATTATTTTTTCCAAATTTACTGGTTCTTTTTTTATTTTCCTCGAGGGCCGCGGAGCCCTTGGGAGTTCACACGGAGCACCGGTTGAGAACCGCTGGACTAGATGGGTTTTTTTTCATTGCAAAAACAACAGATAGACAGCCACATTCATATACGATACAAAAATAAATACCAAAAAGACAGAATAATGAAAGCAAAACACACGCAATGCAGCTCTTAGGGACATATTTCATCCCCGGTTCATACTTAGGCTTTTAATAAATGATTCAAAAGTTTGATATGGAGAATTTGCAAATATAAAAATATATTCCTTCAGATGTCTGATTATTTTTACTTCTAATTTTTTATGAATTTATTATAAATGGTTGGGCCCCGTGGTAATTTGTACTCTTTTGGAAGAGGTAACTAATTGGTTGTTTGCTAAAACGTTATAATCGGGATCCAATGCATTTCATTCAAGTGTTCTAAAATATACATCTCGGTTTTAGCGTAATCACGTTAGTTTATGAATGTCATTATAACCGAGTTTCAATGTATGCTCATGTAGGAAAGCAAAAAAATTTCATTAGTTAGAAAAATTTAATTTTTTCTTCATTGGTTTTTTTTATTGTTATCAGTGCAAAAGCGCCAAACAAAGAATTAGTTTCCGTCGCATGGAACTTTACCATACAGTTCCTCGAATTTGTCTTCTCCTCTCATTTTTTTATGGCAGCCTGAGAAGGAGAGCAATTGCTTTGTCCAGTGCATCCGAAATCCCATCACCCTCCTTGTCAAACCACTTAATAGACAATGGAAGACAGCAACCGCAGGTCCAGCCGAACCGTCATCAGGGAGCTCAAGCCTTTGCAATACATGATGGTAGCTTTCCGGTTACCCCAACCGTCCCAAAAAATGTGGATTTTCTCGGTTGAAAAAACCGCGCTCAGCGGTTGCAGTTGTATCTGTGCGTTGACAGAATAAAACTATAGATGATGCCTTCCCCCCCAACCTCAACCGCGTGCAACCGCGCCGTAGTCAGGTCCCAGCCTTAGTGAAGAAATTCCAAAGACGGGGGTCTTTCAGTTTGACCGACATCCCCTTGGGTGCCAGAAAGCGGAAGTAGCAGCGTATATATTTGTGTGGAGTAAATGGTAGGTAGGTATGGGGGAGGTAACTCCAAGGAAGCAAAGAAGATTTTGAAACCATTGATATTCTTCTTTCCTTTTTTCTGAAGTTCTTTTATTTTCCCCAACGCTAAAAATGCTATTAAACGATCAGTGAAGTCTGCCGACAACCAGCTGCAGAAGCTCGTGAGAAGATTTTTTTGGTTGTCCGATTTTGCCAATGGCCAATTCTTTATTGTGATTGGATGTTATTAGCATGGTTGTGCCTACAGCAACCGCATTGCACTAACTGCTGTAGTCGTCTTCTTTCTTCTTTTTCTGCATGTTAGATAGCCAGTAAACGTACAGTATGTTTACTGCTGGCCAGAATGATTGCCACACATCAATATCGACGGCTCAGCGCGGTGCCCCTAGCAGCCACGACGCACACTTTGAGAACCATTGGTGTAAACAGTGAAGATGAAGTACAAACATAATTACTCTATCGAAGATCTAGGCATTTTATATTTGGATTTTCCAACAAGCGAATCCACTAGATAGTGGCGATTCATATAATTCGTTGTTAAACGAAACTTATCAGCGATATCTTTGTAGATTTTTCGTACAGAAACTGTTTCTCATAGGATCTTGTTTCGAAATTTAACGGCAGAGTGTTATTTCTCTTAATTACCGGACTTGAATCGACAGATTTACAATTGAAACTGTCGTGCTCGAGTGTGTAAGAAAAGTTTTTCTTCGATGAAAATGCATCAGGGTGAGTTTGTGTATTCTAATTTTCATTATAGCAAAGGTTAAGTAAAATGCAAAGAATTCTATATTGTATGTGAAATTCATTTTTCCCGACGATTTCCTTATATGTATTTAAATTTTTTTATCACTATTCAAAGCAGGGCCGTGGCAAACATTATTTTGCCACCCCCACAACTTTAAAATTCGATAATTTTGTAATGGTATTCTTTGTTCCCACCTAAAACTGCCACCCGGGGCAGTTGC
Source organism: Pholcus phalangioides (assembly GCF_987345545.1). Taxonomy (NCBI): domain Eukaryota; kingdom Metazoa; phylum Arthropoda; class Arachnida; order Araneae; family Pholcidae; genus Pholcus; species Pholcus phalangioides. The sequence goes on along the minus strand of NW_028301604.1, from coordinate 46,751,307 downwards.
CCCCCCCCCCCCTCCAGTTACGGCCCTGTTCAAAGTACGAAATGAAATATTTTACTGCGGTATAAATTTTCATGATGATAAATTAATGATGTATTCGGTGCCCAAGAGCTAGTTACGGTCCTGAAGTTGGTGCATCTGACTGCGAGGAAATTGCTAGAACAGCCAAACCACTTTCTTGTGACACCCTTAGGAAAAATTTTCGAACTTTTCTCTAATTATTTTTTTCCTTAACCCTGATGTGACGCCGCCTCTGTGGCTCCATGGGTCTGCGTGAGTCACACCTCATTTGAGCCGCCATTGCCTATCGCATACTGAAAAAAAAAATATTTTAATTGTTGTTCCGCCCCCCCCCCATAGGATTGTAGAAAAAATCTATAACCAGTGCTCTGGCATGACTAAATACTAATTCAATTGGCACTATGATTAGTGCCGCAATAAATTTGGTTGGTACTTGCCAAACTATTTGAAATTTAATTTACTCTTGATGGCTCCACAGTCTACTACTATTGGATATAATATTTTTAGTTGACCTCTTCACAGTCAACACTTTCAGGCAGTGGCGTCGGAGCCGGGGGTGCTGTGGGTGCTCAAGCACCCACGATAATTTGTGGCACGCATCCGGGCACCCCCAGAATTGATTCAGAAATTAAAATTTCCGATATAAAACTAAAGACGAGCACCCACAGTTTCGAAACACTTCCGACGCCCCTGCTTTCAGGTTTTAATTATTGTATGTTATTCTGAAAGTATCCATCTACCTTAACCAGTCAGGTGGTTACGACGGCATATGCCGTTGCACCAATATTTAATCTAATTATTTCAATTTTTGAAAATTAATTAGTAATTATTTAAATTCTCACAATTTTTTGGTTGGTGATTTAAAAAAATGAGGAAGTCAGTTTAAATGTATTCATAAAAAATTTTAATCAGGAAAATTAATTTTATTAGCTTCAAACTTTTAATGAGGAGAAGAAGGGAAAAGGGAGAAATTAATTGGTCACCTGACTGATTAATTACCTTACCCTATCATAATTACATGCAAGTAAGCATGCATTGAAAGCATTTTGTATAAATTCAAAGATTTACGTAATAAAATATTTTCATAGATTAGGCTCGTAGCAAAAATAGTTATAAAGAAAAAAACCATGACTTGTTTATATAAGAATCCAATAATGAATTCTTAGAAATTATTACTAAAGTATGTTATCACGGGAAATAAAAAATAAAAAAATTAATTTATTAAGTAATGGAGCCGAAGAGTAGTAAATAGATGATGAGAGATATATATTGTAGCAGCATATAAACAGGGATGTCTCTTATTAAATCAGGAGTAAAGAGAAATATAATTGCAGAAAAGTTTAGGGAAAGAAAGAATGTGTTTCGTGTCTGTAAAAACACTCGAACTATAGTGAAAACTAATTTTTTATGCATTTTATCTAGCTAGGAACACAGTTGCGAATTTTCGGGATCGCTTCACTGATGCGGCTTATACGCCAAATTGACGCGTAACCAATGTCGTCTCGCATGGTGAGACTTTTGCCCCGAGGCTCAAGCCACCCATGGTATACAGAATTTATACAAAAATGTATTTGTTTTTTTTTTAATATTTATTTTTACAAATACGTTTTCAATAGGGGGAGGGCCCCCCCCCCCCGGTTAATATATCAGCTCGCCACTCTCGTTCCAGTTGATTACTTTAGGAAAATTTTTGATATGTTTCAAAATTTCCTCTGCCGAAGACTTATACGATTTTGGAAATTTCATTTCATTCCATTGTTCCACTTTGATGGGGGGTTTGCTGAGGTCTCGCTCATTAGTTTCTTCTTGTTCGGTCAGAACTGGAGAATTATTTTCGAAAACCGAGTTTCTTTTGTGCAGAACACGCTGATATCATAGGCGTAAACTTATTGAAAATGTTGGGGGGGGGGGGCTCAGGCTCTAATGGAACCTCGTTTATACGACGCGTCGTATAAATGCGAAAGCAGCACTGCAAAACGAACTTTTCCCGAAAATTACCCCCCCCCCCCACCTTTTTTTTACAGACGTTTCCGAAAAAAAAATTTGTGAAAATCTGTCGTTTTGATTCAAAATCTTATGCTTGAGAAGAAATATACTTATAATACTATCATAACATTACTGTTGCTCAAGCAATTCTTCAATTCAATAAGTCTCAAGCAATTTTACGGTATTCATTTCAAGATTTAACCGAAAAAAAAGTGTTATTTAAACGTTATGTAAAACGTCCTTTACTTGACAGAGAACACCGTTACAAAATAATCGAATGTGGGGGCGACAAAAATCCCAGTTACAGCCCTGGCTATCAGCATACCGTAGCCCGTTCAATAATTATTTCAGTACCTGTCAAAAGCCATTGAACACAGGGCCACAACTAGGGAGGAGCAGGCGGGTCTCGTGCCCAGGGCGCTAGACCGGATGGGGTGTAAATTTCATTCTAAAACCTCTCCTTCAACATTACAAGGGGGGCGTCAAAATGCGCGCTTGCCCCGGGTAACCAAACATCTAGTTGATTGAACCAGTCAATCATCTTAAATTTTATTACTTTTTCAGTAAAAAATATGCATGAGAAACTACAGTCGATCCCGCTTAGTTTTTCCGCTTACAACGTTTCTTCATGATGATTTTTTGAAAACCGTAAAACACTGTATTTCTTTCAGTGACACGTTTTTACCAATTGAAAAATTATGTGATTCGATTGATAGAAAAGGTATTTTCCAAAGACTTGGGAGTTCGAATCGAAGTGAAAACGTCGATTAATTGAAGTGTATACAGGCAGGGCCCTGGGTAAAGCAGGAATTAGGAGGCTCTTGCGACAAGAGTCAAAGATGTTAATTGGTCAGTGAATGTATGTTGTTTGAATTTCGGGGACTCAAAGTTATAAAGGCTTCATTTGCCCATGAAGAAATTAGGCCCTGTATACAGGGATAATGTATAGAAATGTATAGCAACTGAAGCAAAACCTCGTACAAATAAGTAAGGTCAGAAACGTAATAGGGAGATATATACAAAGGGTTCCATTACATTTTCCTAAATACAGTAAAATCTCCACAAATGATCACCTGTACTCAAACACAAATATGCATCAGTGGCCGCCTCTATTCGGCGTAAAATTTCTATGGTGGAGCCCCGTACGCTCTCCTCTTATATTCATTTATCGAATTTACTGATTTATTTTCTTCGAGTGGGTGCGGAGCCCCCGGGAAGTGTACACGGAGCACCGGTTGAGAACCGCTGCTTCAGTGAAAAGTTTCCCAAACTTTTTGTGTTCCATAGCTCTTCTTTAAAAAAAATTTCTTTCTCATTTCTCCCAACTCAAGCCCACCCATAGGATCCTATACTAAACCCATAGCTTCTATCGACCCTTTGGACAATTGCATCGACCCCTTCCCCCAGGGGTCGATATTTCACACTTTGGAAAGCACAGCTTCAGTGGCCATTCTTGGTTATTATACAACTTAATTTAATGATTCAACTATTGAAATGCTCTTTGTCAGCTGCAGAAGGTGCGGCCCCTTGATCATGAAAAAAAAAAAAAAATACATGGAATAAAAAGCCTGCCAAAGATCCCAGGCTAGAAGCCCTTCTCCAGTATGTGGGAGTCCATGGCCGTGCTTATAGCTCGCTGAGTGCCCCCCCCCCCCGGGAAACACGCCACTAGATGCCACGGACGGGCTGTAACTAGGAGTGAAGATCATTTTATTGTCGGGAAAGGGGGGGGGGGAAAGCATCGAAATGCCTCCTTGAGATCGACTGTGATGCCGCAAGATATTTAAAATTTCTAACAGTGCTGCGAACGTAAACAGGGTATGTAAAACCCCCTCTTTGCGGTCACCGGCTGGACAAATAGAAATTCGTCCGTAAAAAAGAATTGATCGGGAAAGGAGGAACCCTATTAAAACCTTGAGAATAATTCTTCATTTTGAAATAAACACAATTTTTTGAATAACATAAGTAAGAAATACTACATCCTTTTTAGAAAAATTCCCCAATTTAATTTGCAATGGAACATAGAAAAAATTACAGTATTTTCCGATAAATAGAGGTCGCATGCTGTAAAATGGCCGGAAAAAAGTGTTTGTGGAAAAATCGCCACTTTTTTTTTTTTACATGTCACAGCTTCGTGTAAGGCCGAAACTCACTGTACTGACGTGACGTGATTATTCCGAGTCTAGGTGTGGAAAACGTATCCATGCGATTTTTTTTTGGGGAGGAGGGGAAGATTGAGCCAGCTCTCCGAAATTAATAAGGGGGGGGGGGAGTCTCGATCCCATTGGCTTAAAACAAGTTACGACAGGTAATACAAGTTACGACTTAATGCACTTAACATACGACTTAATATAAGTTACGCTTACGACAGGTCCAAGCACTTCCCTGTGAAAAATCGGGGTCCTCGCGAAAGATCTGTCCAAAAGCCCGGTCCAACGGAGACAGGATCATTTTAGTCGTGGAGGGAGGGAAGAGTATGTAATTTTTTCACCCTCTCCCCACTAAAAAAAACGATCGAAACGATATTTTTCGTTCTTCCACACCCCCCCCCCCCAGAATTAGCAGTCCCGACAAGAAATCCGCCTGTGAAAACTGCCTTCTACCCTAGTTCCGGCCCTGGCTACCTAAGTGTTGGAGTACTGGAAACAGGGCTGGGAGGAGGGGTCAAATGTCTAGGGTGCCGGACCAGAGGGGGGGGGACGCAAATTTCACCTTTTAACCTCTCTTCAACATTTATTGAAATGCCGTATTTAAAATTTCTATATAAGAGTGCTGCTAACGTAGATAGTTTGAGAATCCCTGATTTATAAGGAGGAAATTTCATATTCCTAGTATTAGAATGCAATGGTACCCGGCTCAGGGGGCTTTGAAATTTTCCATTCATTTCTTATTTTCTTTTTTTTTGTGTGTTAATTTTATTTTACTATTATTTATTTGATTCCCCTCAAAAGCACCGGAACCTAGGAGTGGAGGCTATTTGAGCCCAAAAAATTTTGTAAGGTGGTTGAGCCCCCCCCCCCCCCCCAATAGTTTTCAGAAGAACAATGCAGTGCGTCCTCTGTTTCCTGCGTATGTGCTTCATTTCATCCCCGTATATAGGGGACGGCCAGCAACTTTCAGCGCTCTCTCCCCACCCAATGTTAATTTCTTCATGTCAGCGCCTCTGTTGTGGAGAACTTGTTAATAAGCTTAATCATTGTTCACTTTACCTCCTTCCACTTTTTTTCTTTTTTTGTGTTGTATCATGTCCCCATCCCCAAGGGTCACACTCAACAAAAGAAGGAAGAGATTCTGAAGAAAAGTAAAAAAATAAAATTTCGAGCAGATGGATTTCTACTATTTAAAGAAATTTTTTGTCAAAAAGTTTTTTCTGAGCCAAGTGTGAGAAACATATCCACTCGAATTTTTTTTTTTGGGGGGGGGGGCCGAGCCGGCTCTTCTAAAATGTTGGGGGGGGGGGGCTCGGGCCTACGGGCCGGATACAAGTTTACGCCTATGTTCTACCCCCACCCCCAGTCAAATTTTGTTGTAAAGGGGCTCGAAAAATGTTTCGGCATCGATCCTCAAGATCTGTTATGAATGGGCATTTAGAATGCGCTTTTTTTCCCAATATTTTTCAAAAAAACATTGGGGGGGGGCCTAAAAGTTATTGGTCCTCCCGCATATACGGGACTCATGCGTGTACGAAGGAGAGGGAGAATGCATTGCACAATGGTTTTTTTCAGTAATTACTGGGAGGCTCAGTCCCCTTACAAAATTTATTGCGAGGGGGGGGGGTTCAAATGGCCTCAGCCTCTAGGTTCTGGCACCTATTCTTTATAGAGTGTAATTTATTTCGGTTTCAATATCATTGCTTCCCAATTTTCAACCTCCCCCCTCACCATGCATCTTTGGGCTTATTTTCATGTCGGCGCCATGGCCGTCCTCCGGTCGCAGTGAACAAAAGAAGAGACACTCCATCGAGAGACACTCAGTTTTTGCCACAGGCAAAGAAGAAAGAGCCCCCTCAACACCTCAAAGAATCTTCCTCTCAGCCGTGCCTTCTGGCAGTAAGGATCGGAACCGATGGAGGGTGCAATTGGGGATTGAACGGCAGGGAAGAAATGAGATAAACGTATTGTCATGGAACAAGAAAGCCAAAGACCATCCAGATTTTTTAAAAGAACTAAAATTTTGAGCAGATTGTTTCCATTAACCAGTTCATAATTAGGACAACTTTTGGTTAAAAAAAAATTTTTCATCATTGCAAAATGAATAAGCCATATTCATACGAATTTTTGGGGGGGCTGAGCCGCGTCTTCAAAAATGTTGGGGGGGCTCGGGCCCATGGGCCCTATAGAAGTTTACGCCTATGGCTGATATATTTTAAATTTAATGTCGTCGGGCAGAGTGCTATCAAGAATTTTTTTTTCATTTCCCGATCTATTTCCGACAACTGAGGTTCTTGAATAACGTGACGGTTATATCTTGCCTCTGGCCCGAGGACCACCTTCTTTGCAAACTCCATTATTTCCCGATAATGCTAGACAATAAACTAAGCGCGGTCGGAAGTAATATTCCAAGGAAACCGCTTCCTTTTTGTAGCAAGACGCGTTTTTTCTTGACGAGAGGTAATTTTTTTGAAGCAAGTTTTCTAAGAGCGGCTTTGTGTTTTTGAAGCTTAGCTTTCTGTGACTTTGTTACTGGAATGTTCCCGCGTAGCAGATTGAGCGCACATTCACACAAGATTTTAAACTTCTCATTCGTTAGTTTCTTTAGCAGCTGTTTTCTTGGGCATTCGCAGAGTGATTTTAAGAGTTGTTGCCTCCGCAAAGACATCTCGTGAAATAGTCGATCGAAACGACAAGTTCAGTCTTTTAACCACTTTGCATAAGCTTCAGCTTTTGCTAGAGCACAATGCTTGCGCATTCCATAGTGATGAGAGCAATGTTGACTCGTTTCAGGCAGATCGGTCACGTTAGGACATAAAATGCAATCTAAATCTATTACTTCCAATCCGTATTGTTTTTCGAGCATTTGACAATTGCTGTAACCCTTAGAGTAAACAACATTAAACTTTTTAACAAAGTCTTTCAGCGTGGTTTCGAGGGTATGAAAAGGTAGATCACCTCTCTCCCACACTACATTATGCAAATTATGTGTGAGCCATTTCACTTGATGTCGGTTTCTTGCATTCAGTTGCGAGAACTCGTACGGTGCTCGATAAATTCCGTGAAAAGTCTCGCCGCAGTTCAAATTACAATAGGGCAACTCCTTTATCACAAATGTTCCGTCAGAGAGTCGGTAACCCTCAACGTCTATTCGGCTGTCATCGTGATAATGGGTCTCGATTCTTTATCGACGGGGTTGATATACGTATTGAGTTTGTGTTGGTAACACGTTAGTGCGCAGTCGCATTTTCTCTTCTGTCTCCTGACGCAAATCTATCAATAGATAAGAATACGAATCTTTCGTGGCATCGTTATAGGCCTCTAAAAAGAATTTCAACTTCGAGGGATATAATTGGCGACCTAAATCACTCACTTGGTTCAGATCTCTCCTGTTCTTAAACAGAAATATATAGTGGGCGTTGAGTGTAATCTCACGCAATCAATTATGGAAAAAATTTCGCGTAATGAAAAATACCGATAGATTTCTGTGATGACTATACTTGGTGAATAACTTGGCCATCCTCTGTTCTCCCGAAAGTTCGCTTAAAAGGTCATCGAATATCAGTAGAGCATCCGTTATCCCTTCGAAATCGGTGTCGTCCCTGAATTCCACGTTATCAATCTCGTCATGAAGTTGTTGAGCTTCCCCGTAGAACCATATCACTCGCTTGGGCTGTGGTAAGTTTTTCCCTATCTTCTAAGAATTTTTTTAAAAAGTATGTTTTTCCCCTTCCACTGGCACCAGCACAAACTGCCGTGAAAGGGTGATGTAACTTTAACAGAGACATGTTAAATAATGACACGATTTTTTTCATGTAAGTGGTTTTTATTGAACAAAATTTTTCGATACAAAATTATACACTCGCACGTCATTATGCTTACTGAATCGCGAAACAATTGCTTTCATGCTTTCGCCCTTACATTTACAAAAAATATAATATATAACGTAATGTCCACACACTTTGCTGTTGACCGACTGCAGCGCCACATCGTTGTAGGTGAGTCGTTTGTATTTGCTCAGAAATGAGTTGATTTTCCCATCCACGAATTGTGAGGGCGGTCTTCCAAAAGAGTCAAAAAATTCAGCTGTCACGTTGTCGTGCAGGTATATTGCTAACCAGTGGCTTCCTTCCTCTGTATGAACGTCGGTGTTAACCACGAAAGCAGCTGGATACTTGCGAACGCCGTTTGGTAAAGTGTCGCTTGCGAATACATCTCTGAATATCTGCTTTGTGACTGGATTTGATGTCAATGCATTTTTTATCTGCTCGGAGTCCATTTAACTCGAGAAATCACACAAAACACTTCTAGCTTTGGTTATCGCGATCGAGTATTGAAACTCGCCGTAGACTATCACAGAGATGGGTTTTTGAAGAGCTTTGGAAAATTTCAGTTCGACGCGCATATTTCCTTGTCTGAGTAGATGTAAATGTCCGCATTCATTCTGGTCGGGAAGCAGAGAGAAACAAAATAGTGCGTATCCTCATTTGAACTCTTCTCTCGTCAGATCAATGCCGCGATCTTCTCCAGATCTAAACAAGTTGTTGTACGCTCTTACTATGTTCCCCGTCGTGAAATTCGGCTCCAAAGCTTTGTGAGGGACCGGACGGCCATCGACGTACACAGATATGAAATTCAAGTCGTAATGTTTGAATTCAAAGGGGTTAGTATTATATGTACCGTTATATGCCTCGTTATCCACTAGCCCGATCACGACTCTGTTTGGCATCGGTCCCAGAAAAACGTTGTCTTGCACAAAGGACACGTTTCCTTTAGCAACGGAGTATACTTTACAGATCACTCTGTTGATCGGATACTTTGCCGTGGTTTTTTTCCAGAGCTTTAGCATGTTCTATAGCCACAGCAGGACTTACTTTCACTTTTCGCACGAATAGGCTAGCGTAGTCTATCACTACGTTGTAATCCTCTGCTGCGGCCACTAAGCAGAACGAAGGTTTCGTGCGCACCAAACGCACCTTCATATCAACGAGATTGAGCAAAAGTCTCTGTTGAAAAAATAGCGAGCAGTGAGGTCTTCCCATCAGATCGTATGATCGACTCTTAGCGATGTATCTACCTCGTTTTTTCATTCCTTCATTGTTCTCGAGATTGTTCATGTAACCAGCGGTGTCTTTGATATAACCCTCCATAGCGAGGGGTCCATTTTTAGCGTCCTGGCCATAATTCAGCAGAGTCTCAATGTAGGCGCGATAAGTGTAAAGGTCCCTACACACGCTCAGTTATACCTGCGCACTTATGCCTGTACAGTCCAACTGTGCAGGCATAACTGAGCGTGTGTAGGGGCCGTCAGTTGACCTGCGCAGGCGACCTGAAGGGAATGGTTTTTCGATTCGGTATAACTGTACAGTTATGCCTGCGCAGGTATAACTGAGCGTGTGTATGGGCTATCAGGTATAACTGTGCAGTTATTTTTTCCCGCTTTCTTATATTCGCCCTACTTTCTTCCCTCTTCTTTTTTCACTGATAATGTAATAGAACAATAATAACTGAATAACATGTTTTGGAGAGGGATTCCATTTAATTAGAAGAAAATCTTCTAATGGCCTAATTTTCACGATATTTTCTTACAATTTCATATCGAATAAAAAAATCGAAATAAAATTTTAGAAATATTTCGACCATTGTTAAAATTCGCAATTTTGTTTCTGAAATCACTCTTTTCAATAAATTTGCCCGAAATTATGCACCGAAACACACAAACTCTGTATTCAAATAATGTGCTATGACTATTAATTGTTTATTGATTATTTAGAGAAGAGGTTTTTAACCAGGGTTCTTGGAGATTTTAGAGGCCCCGTATATAACGTCAGATTATTTTAGTATTCTTTCACATGTAGTTCCTTTAGAAATCAAGATTCCTAGAAATCAAGCAGGTGTTTATACGAGTCAGTTAATGTTTGCAATTGTTTGCAATTTCAAACGCCGGATTCCCACTCCTTTCTTGACCGAAAACCAGCAAGCATCAACGGGACAAAAATCACTCACGGGAAAATAATAAATTTATTATTTTCTTTTACATGTAATTTTTAATGAATCTCATTGAATTTGTTTTTTGAGCACATCTCGTCAGATTGCAACGAATTTCAACTTTCAGCTCAAACATTGAAAGAAAAAATTCAGATGAAATTACGCTAGTTTTAAACGTAAGAAAACAATCGCAAAATTCTGAGAGAGAGATATATACGATTGATAATATAATTATATCATATATTGAGTAATACTATTAATATACATACCATAAGTCAATTTCGAATTGACTTGAATTAATCTTAAGAGGTCGCGCGAAAAATGCATTGTTTTCTTTCAAAGAAAAACACTACGTGAGTTACCATAAAAATTTTCCAAGTCAAATTTTTTTTTTTTTTAAATCGACGCTATCGCGGGAAAAAAATTCTATCAAACGATGCTGGAGGAGCATGTATCCCTTATCCGTATATTCAGAGGAGAAACGACGCTCGTTACAACAACCTCACGTTATAGCGATCATTCACCAATCTTTGCACCACGTTACCCGTTTTTTTCTTTTTTTTTGAGTCAATCACTTTCAGTGCCATAACCAATCCAACTACACCCAAAGCATCATCTGTGGAAATCATACTAGAAAATTCCGAACTTTGTAGACTATGTGAAAAAATCCGAACTGATCAAAAGACCTCGAAGACAGATATCGAAGAACGAAAATATCCCCACAGATTGCCTAAAACCGGTTCCAGAAGCTTCGCCTGCACAGGTATAACTGAATGGTGTGGATGCATCGAACCGTTCAGTTATGCCTGCGCAGTTATAACTGCGCAGGCATAACTGAACGTGTGTAGGCCCCTTTAGTGTGGGAAGAGTTTGTGATGTTCCGACCTTTCAGAGTGATGTCTATCTGAGAAAACAATGAATGTAGAAGCAAATTTACTGGTGCGACTAGCTCGTTTTCGGGCAGTGGCGTATCGTGTCCTTTCGTCACTCGCACCCGAACATGTAATTGGGTAGCAGAAAGGTCCATGTAATTTTCGGCTCATCCAGTCACGTTGAATTCCAAAGGAGCACCAACATCCTTTATGCTAGATAGAGGTAGAAACTCGATCCATTCACCTCCTTCTATTGCGGTCTGTGTGGGTGGAAGCGAGAAGAGATCGACTTCGCTTTTCAGGCATTCGGACGAGTGTTACATTATCATAGCCATGTTAATCGAAAATGTCGGGTGTTGACGCTTTCCTCACTCTCTTGCGAATGACTCTATTCTTCGCTTTACACTTTCTTTTATGACCGCCTAACATCTCCTTGAGCTTTCCAGAGGCTTTGTCTGTCAGCAGCATACCCGCTTCTTTCGCTCTCTCGGTTGTAGCCGTTCTAGCGTCTCTTCCCTGAACCAAATTGTTGGCGAAATCTACACCAGAACGGAGCACTTGTTTGCCAAGAGCTCTCGCACCGCTCTTAAACAGGGGAATAGCTGACCTGAAAAGAAAGCCGAATATAGAACCGATACCATATCCGCGCTGCAGATTTGAACCTTGATAATATGAGAGTCCATGACCGGCTTGATTGAGGTAGTGGTGCGTCACGCTATCGACGCAACATCTATATTGCTTATACGGCATTTTCACAAATGTTTCAGTCGGAAGTGAAGTTTCACTATCACCTTTCCACGCTCGAATGATACAAAACGTCCCGTGTGCGTCTTTATATAAATGTGAATCGTCTCGAAAGTTTTCCTCGCAAGCCCAACGTAGTGATCCCTTTCAAAAGAGGCGTTAACGATCTCTCCGTCTTGACCCGTAACCTTGACAATTTTTAACAGTGGCGAGTATATGTTTCCAACAGCCTGGGGTTCAACGATATCACAATATACGTATAACAAGCGAAAGTCTAGTTTAACGTCCGACACTGAAACATCTTCGAGGAGAGGACCCTTTAATTCACCAGGTTCGAATCCCAGGATTTCAGCTATGCCGGAGTGAAGAATAAGTCTGGCACTTTTCTTGAGGTTCACTTCAACTTTTCGCGTGTTGCGGTTGAACGTTATAACTATCTTATCTTGAAAATTTTGAGAGATGGCTTTTATCAATTCTTGAGTAGTCTCGTAATAACCACACGGGATTCTTCCACTTTTAAGTAATCCAGTTCCAACTAGTAACGATGTGAGAAAAATCAACCTTTAGCGATGGTGACGTAAATCTATCCCACAATGCACCGCAAACCCCAAACACGTTTGAAACGCGGGCATAACGACATGAGCGTAATAGAGCCCCAGGTGCATTGTGGGATAGATTTACGTCACCATCGCTAAAGGTTGATTTTTCTCACATCGTTACTAGCGATTTTCGTTATCGACATCGCTACGTAAAACGTTAACTAACGAGAACCGGAGACCACTCGTTATGTTCGCGTTACGGAAATAAATATGGCCGCACGAGCGTACATTTTTCGATGGTGAGAGCAACGGAGACAAATTAGTTAGAATTGGAAATTATTCATTCATTATTAATTTATCAAGTTGTTCATTATAATGAATAATAATTCTCTGAATTACGTTCCTTAATTTAGTAACATGATTCAGAGACAGCATTATCGTTTAAAATGTTATCTGTACACATACTGATTGGAAAAAATTATTCATAGTGGTAAATCGTTATAAATTATTATACTCGGTACAAAGATAAATCACTCTACAAAACGGTTTTTTTTAAAATCTTGCATGGAAATGCCTTTATTCTAATCTTAAACTCATCTCAATAGTATAAGAATATTATTTAACTGGCAAATCTCTCTATCGCGATGTTTTCAAGACATTTTGAAATTCGCTCAATATTTTTTTTACATCTCGTTCAAAATCGACGTCAATATATATTTAAACGTCTCCAGATTTTCCCCTTCTTAATTCATTTAATAACATTGATATTTTGTGATATCAATTAAGTATTGCTACTTTCTGTGCAGTACACAGAAGTGTAATGCAGTAAACACCATTACACACACACTATACTCTGCGCACTAAGTACACTATAAAAAATCAAAGTAAATTTTATTAATCAACAAATAAATTTTTTCTAACCCTTGAGTGCATTTTCTGATCGGAGTATAAAAAAGATGTCAACAACAGTGTAAATTTAGTGACACTTCATTTTCATGTGTGAAACAAGGAAACCAATTTTCTAATTAATGATGTAAATAAAAGGTTACTTGTTCTTGACTTAATATCAAGACGGTAGATAAATGTGTTAAAAACATGGTAATATATTATATTTTTGATAGTCGTTTTGGAAATTCATAACATCATTGAACTTCAATAGAAAATCATTTTTTAAACGTAATAATTTAGAAAATTTCCTCGCGCCAGTATCATGTGCGTGCATAGCCTACCTTTTTCTCAAATATTTGATGAAAATAAAAAGAATCCGGATGAATTAAACAAAAATGCAGCTTAGAAAATTAGGGACAGCCAACACACACTAACGCGCACGAATAAATAAAATAATAATAACGCACGTGCTGCAGCACTCGTTGATAGTGATGATGATTATCAGCAGCGGAGAAAATTATCCGATCGGTCCATCCCAATCGGAGTTAACGCAACTCTCGGACCAGGGAGTTTTTCGTAAAATAGATAACGACATCCCACGGGTTGCTGATTTTTTTTCCACTTTTGGCACTCTCTCTTCTTTTCGATTCCCATTTTTTGTGCTTAACCCAGTCTATCCTAATTTAAAAGTTTGACGACTGTTTTGGTAGCATTTTACGGATTAATTCCCCCCGTCATTTTTTTAGACGTGAATATTTTTCAAAATCTTACTGGGACTACGAGATAGCATAGATATTTCGCAAATTTCCGCCCATCCCATTGCGCTTTTTGCATGGAAAACTACACTATGTGCAACAGAACTTCCTTCTGACGAACGAACAGTGCTGCAACTAGGAAGGGAGCGGGAGGGGGTGTGGTTTCCCGGGCGTAGTATCAGAAGGGGCGCAAATTCCATCCCTTAAATTTCATCTTTTCAATTGTCCCTGAATAGTTTTTAATAACAAACGTACTGCCGTGGGACATAGGCACCAGAACATGGCGGCGGGGGGGGGGGGGCTATTTCAACCCCCCAATAAATTTTGTGTTAGGGGGCTGAGAACCCCCTTCCCCAATTAATGAATACATAATGCGGGGCACTGCACCCTTCTACATACGGGCTCGAGGCTCACCACGGAACGACTGGCAACTTTCAGCCCTCTCAATGTTTTTCATGCCCACGCCTTTGCCCTGGGCTGCAAAATGTAAAGGGTGGCAAATTTTTGTCGGAAACTGGAAAACCACTAAAAAATCATAAGTTATATACCACTATAAATCATTATGCAGTCGCTTTGGCGGAAAAATCATTTCTTCCCCACAAAGACATCAAAAATCTTTTACAAAGAAAACTATCTATGTACTGTCTATACCAGTGGTTCTCAACCAGTGCTCCAGGTGCACTGGTTGAGGGGGCTCCGCGTTCACTCGATGAAAGTAAAATGAACCAGTAAATTTTATGACCAAATGAAAAAAAAAAAAACGTAGCGTACGGGGCTCCGTCCTAGAAATTATACACTAAAAAGGGCTCCGTGACTCAGAAAAAAGGTTAAGAATTGCTGGTCGACACTAATTTTCTACTCAATACTGAACATGTTCTTAGAATTTCAACGAAAATTTGAGGAGATTTTTCCAGGAACGTCATTTCAACGTTTTCCAGGGTAGGGGGGAAGGCAAAGAGAGAAAACACACATGAACTCAATGTATGTATATCTACTCTATAATATAAAACACAAACTCGAAAAGTGCCTGTTTCTAAGCAACCGAAATTAGTGACGATTTTATGTTACGGAAGTGGGTGACGTTTTTTGAGTGGCGGAAATCTGTTACGTTTTTCTGTTACGGAAATCGGTTACGATTTTGGGTCAAGTATTCATTTAACTCTAGCATATTCGGGACCCATTTGACCAAGTCGGGACCAAGTTACGTGCATTTACGGAGAGGCTCCCACATCCTACAGCAGGGCGCCTAGACTGGAATAGATGGCGAGCCCCCAAACCAGCTTTTCAGGAGCTCTCTATGGTTAATTTATAGTGTGAAAAATCAAAAAGTGATAAGAATCGTTCCGGCCCCTGTCAGCCCTGCCCTTGTGGGGGGGGGGCATGTCGAGAGGTATAATATACATATAACACCAGTGCTCCCAACACACAGGGTCGGGGTAGGATTGCACGTATACCTTAATGGGGAAGTTAAAAGGTTTGATTTCCAGGGCCCTTGATGGATCTCGTTGTTTTCTTGCTGCTTTAACATTGAAAAATTTGCGATAGCGGAAGCCCAAGATATATCCAGTCTGGGGACCCCATAAAATTTCCGAATTCGGTCACGGGTAACTGGGGGGGGGGGCTGGAACTTATTCGTTGGTAAAATGAATACAAATGAAAAATTTTCATGGCACTTGCAGCGGGGAATGACCAACAAGCTTCCAAGTCGGGGCCCCATGTTTACAGGTTTCATTTTGGGGGCCCTGGATGAATCTCATTCTTTTCTGTCGTTTAACATTGTAAAATTTGCAACACATCGATAGCCCGAGATAAATCCAGTCTGGGCCCCGCTAAAATTCAGCGAATTGGAGTCTGGGGACCCCCATGGGCAAGTTTTCTGGGGGTACTTGATGAATCACATTTGTTTTATTATTGTAAAATTCGCTTCTTCAGTAAGTTGGTGCTTTCACATGTCCCTTTCCATAACGCTGATGAAGTGGGACGAAATAAACAAGACATGTTGTGATGAGAGGGGGGCGGGGGGTTGGCCGCCAAAGGCTGCAGGGGCGCAGAGCCCCTGGTATATATATATTTGTATGTATATATACCATTTTTATTGTATTTTCAAAAGCTCCCCTCCCTCGAATGGCGGCCCTGGATTTGTCAACACGTTGATGGATTAGCAGGGGTTCTCAAACTGTGCGCGCCAACCTTCGTCAGGGGTGCAGCTTCGCAGTGGTGCTGACAAAGGTTTTTCAAAGAAATGCTTTGCTTACAACTGCTCTTCACATAGGCGTACGGCAGAATTTTCTCGGGGAGGGGAGGGGTTCAAATTTGTTTTTCCTTCTGGGTGTTTTACGTTTTTTCCGGCAAAATAACACTATAATCTTGGCTTAAGGGTGGGGGGGGGGTTAGAACCCCAAATCCCCCCTTTGCGTACGCCAATGGCTCTTCATAAGGGAAATGGGTGGCGCGGGTGGAAAATGTTTGAGATCCCGTTTTTTAGGAAAACGGATAAACACCGTGATGATTGCTCATCGCTTACTAACATTGTCGAAACACGGTTTCTGTTTTTTCTCTTTTATTTTATTCTACTGAATATCTATTATTTCCGTGGATTTGAATTGGAATGTCGTGTGTTATGAAAGAGGCACAAGATTTTTTTCTGATGCAAATAATGAACATCTCACACACAATACATATTTCTGTATTTCTTAAAAAATCGAAACCAGTTGTTTGCAGCATCCGTGCGTTCATTGAAATTGGTTATGCACAGAACATGCCGGTTATAAGCAGTGCCGTCGTAAGGCATGGGCCCACCAGGGCAAGGACCGTGGGACCTCAAGATAAAAAAGGCTTCACAAAAGTGAGATGTGGTTGAGATTTTCGGGAATTTCCCTGGTAGGGCCTCAGCAAAATCATTTGGCCCTTGGGCCCATGATGCTCTTAAGACGGCCCTGCATATAGGAGGAATCTGTAATTCTGGGATTTCATAAATAATGGATCCACACTGATAATTTGTGCTTAACCACCACGTATACATTTATCGCTAATAACAATCATTTTCATAATGATACGCTGGCCATAAAAAAATTACGGTTTCATCATCGAGGTGTATGGATAACTTCATCTCATTAACGGTGATATTTTCTTTAGAAAGTATCGAAATTAGCTTCTGCGGATTATAGGCATGTATTTTTATTCAGTGTCTAACTAATTCTGTTGTCTCTCTATCTTGATTGAAGTATAATTATTTCAATCTTTATGCATATTGTGCAATAATATTCGAAACAACGGTTTGATACAAGAAGTCATTAAAAACATATATAAACAGGACTTGTAGTCTTTTGAGGATTAACGCGTTTATTGCAGCGCTTCTCCACCTTTTTTGACCCACGGAGCCCTTTTCCGGTATGTAATTTCTATGGCGGAGCCCCGTAGGCCTATTTTTTTTATTTATTCATCAAAGTTTCTGACTTATTTTTATTATTCAAAAATATTAATTATTTTTTTCAAATTTACTGTTTTTTTTTATTTATTTTCCTGGAGTGGCCACGGAGCCCTAAGGGATCTGCGGTGCACTGGTTGAGAACCGCTGGTTTATCGGAATCCTCCAATATTGCCAAACTGATTGATTTGACATGAACAGGCTGGTAGGGTTACTAGTTGGCGAGATGTCACGTTTCCCGCTCAAAGGCTTTTCTTCTTTACCCTTCAGAACGCCTGTGGTCATTTTCGCTCTCCTCCGCCTCCTCAGTATGTTAGGGGACATCGATGCTGATCTGAATGTATTTTCTCTTTTGAAATCGCTCTCTTTGTCGACTCCCCAGTATGTGTTCGGCCTAAGAGGGGACCATACCCCCTATTAACCCATCTATTAACCCATTTTTTTGTTTATTCTGCAAACGCTGTTTCATACCTTCCGACTCCAACGAGTGTTACGCACGATCATGCGTGTGTATTACAATTATTGAATGGTTATTTGTTTTGTGTTGCATCAATGTGTGTACGTATCAAATTTCATTAAAATCGGTACAGTAGTTCTAGAGATAATCGACCAAGTCTGCAAATTCTCTTAATTTGTTACAGTGTATATGCAAACTGTAACTGGGCTTTTGCCTGTAGTTTGTATTTAAATAAATAAATAAATATATAGATTCCAACACACACACACACACCCCCTCTCCACGAGAAAATTCTTTCCCCCGTCTGAAATCTTTAGTGGGTTTCCAGGATGAAATTTTTTACGGCCTGATTGATACTGTACCAGAAGTACGAGGCCTTCCAATTTAACATATATGATTTCCGAAAGTACAGTATTTATCATTTCATATATACCAGCCCAATATATAACTCAATATCATATTTTCCTACCACTATTGCTCACACAATCAATCGTCATTAAAAGTCAGCAAATGCGAACCCCCACGATTGGTGACGTATTATTCGAAGATGACTCCTTATATCCCATAGATATAAATATGTCCATTCGTTATAAGGATATTTTCAACATTATTTTATTATTGTATTGCAGGTTCACTAGGACGGAATTGAATTCGTTATAACCGAAAAGCACATCCAAACGTTTGTTTTTGCATTCAACTAGAGAAATTCAAGTCTCTGATATTCACATACGTAATTAAGGTCTTTTTAAGCTCTCACTGACTTTAGTATGTCATGGAAGCAAAAGAATATTTTTCCTTTAGTTTATTTAAAATCATTTTTATATTTTTTTTCTACCGTTCAAATCGCACGAACCAATTCAGTTCATCGAGACGAAAAAACTTGGATATCCAATTGATACCTACCACTCATTTTTTAATTACTTTATCAAATCGCAAAGTATATAGTATGCAAACTTGAGCAATTGAAACTGCAGCATAGAAAGCATCAACATTAATATTTTTTCAAATATTGGATGAGGAGGCTGACTTTGGTAAAAGAAACTTTGATAAAGAGCGTATTTTATCATAGTTTCCCATTACACTATCAAATTCTTTTGTTTTATAAATGATCTTTGACAAAGAACTTTTATAGTGTAATAAATACAAATACAACGCCACAACAGGCAAATTGCCCAACGAGGTGGCTTACTTAAGAACATCATGGAACCCCAAGCCATTTTTTGGAGGCCCTACCTACTACTGTTACACCACACATGCACCCCGCCCACAGCCCCCCCCCGCGGAACCCCCAACGAACCGGTACATGCGGGAATGTGCATGTACGTGTAGTGAAACCTGACGTGAAGTTTTTGTGTTTCTCTGTAATGCTTGTTATGTGTAGTGCTGCCATCTGCCACCAGTTTTTCAAACTATGAGTGAAGTGTTATAATTGAATGATTTATCGTTGTAGGACTGTTGCTCTCTGTGGCGAGACTTTTTAACGGGGGATCGGCTTGCATTTGCGCCTTGAAGTTGGGAACCACAGAAAACCAACTTCAGCCGACCACCACTGTGGGGTTCGAACTCGGATCCTCGCATCGCAAGTCCGTCACTATAACCACTCGACCACCACAGCGGCACTAAGAACCCACCGGCCTAAAGAACATTTTGAAAGAAGGAAATATTGCAGTAGTTTCTCGAAAGGAAAAATACTTTACAGGACTGGTTTTGAGTGTAGCAGAAACTGGTACTATTGTGAATTATATATATGGAGCCTACGAAAAAATCTTGGAAGTGGCCAACAGAAATAAGACACCTTTATCTACAAAAATGATCTAATATCAAGTCTCCAAAATTATTGGAAAGAGGACTTTTTTCTGTGAATACTATATAGCCAAGAGTTGAAAGTAGCGTTTGAACTTATAAAAGACTGATACATTTTCAAGCTTAGGCTTCGTACCTATTTAAAACTTCTAATAACAGACTAATATTCCTTAGTCACTTTTTTTCTTTACTGATTTGTATACAGGACGAAGAAGTACCAGTGTAAACTAAGAATAAACTGTATTTTTGTATTGATGTGTGAGAATACTTTCTTTTCAAAACCAGTGGGTTCCATTGCTTCAAGCATGTTTTACAGTGTTTTAAAATATGAATATTTGATGTCGGAATGAGTTACTCAAACGTACGGGCTACTTTGTCCCAAAATAAAAATTCATAAAAATATTATAGGAAATGGATTTTCTAAAATCGGTCTTTTAGAGAAAGATTTGAACTGTGTAAAAATAGCCTTAAATCTCGGTAAATATTATTTGTTATTTTCTAGCATAAGATTGAACAAAAAATTTCATAAAAGTAGGCCAAAGTGATTCGTGTTTACGGTACTTGTTTTCAACACACAAACATCATACAGTAATAATTTGGAAAAACGTCAACCACTTTTAACCTCATCCCACTTATAAGGTCAGCTTTTGAAAGGTCAGGTATTTCTGTATAAATAGCGTGCTGGTCTTGTTATTAAGTCACCCCACTTATGAAGTCATTTTTATTCTCTCCAGGGGTGACGTCATACTGAGGTTTGACTAACATGCAAGTTTCAGACTAGCAGGTTTCACCCCATATATTTATCATGCAGGGTCCCAACTCAAAGATATTTGGGCTATGCAAATTGTTCATATCTTAATACCTTAGACCTATTTAGCAATTTCGAAGGCATCATCACCTACATATAACTAATTGATTGTTCACTGTTCAGTTTTCACAAGGGATATTACAATCCAGAAAAGTTGTCCACTTGATTTTACCACCAAATATTAAGAATTGCTGCTGATTCAGTCTCTGTGTATTGTGCCTTATTTCATGAAATTTTTGTCAAAGCAGCAGCTTGAAAGGCTATGCAAAAGATTTCAAGAGAAATTTTGCTGAAACCTGTAACTTCTTTCTGCAATAAGTTTTAATAATATTTATCAGTTGCTTCTCCGCGTAGTAGATATATTTAATCAAGAGTATATTGGAATATTCTAACTTATAAACTTAATTCTCCAATATCTTTATTGTGTAAATCAGTATTAGAAACATTATTTTAGACTCACTGCTCATGGGATCTTCAAGTTCAGATATAGATTCTCCGATATCTGATTATTTCAAAAGATTTTTTCTATTTTTGCATTGACGAGAGCTTCGATTTGCACAAAGAAATAACTATTTAGAAAACATGAATAAATTCCATTATTTTATAGCATAGAGAAAAAAAGGAAACTTCTTTGTAATTCGCACGTATAAAAAGTAACATGTAGCAATAGCATATCATTTTTATGATAAAAATAGCATATTAGTTCAAAAACCCTACGCAAATGAACCACTCCACGTCACTCCCACTAACATTCAATTGAATTTAATTCAAAAATCACAAAAGAAAAAATGATAAACCATGCTCACAAGCCGGAAGATTTTCTATGATTCCTTGCAGTTATGTGGAAGGGCTTTACCAAACGTTTTTGCAGAAAATCGGAGTAAACATAAAGCTTTCCCACCACTTCTTGCTCTCACATTCATTTGTGAGAAGACTTGTTGTTTAGGCGGAACCAAATGAAATCCGTGGTCTAGGGAGTGCCAGAAGTGAAAGAAAATGTATGAAGGAACCTCTATGAGCTAGAACATGGTCTTGTGAACTATCTAGAACTGTTTTCCAATTGCTGTCTATTACTATTTCTCGTTGTACCGCCAGTGCAGTCTTATGTACCCCTAGGGATGCGCGGAACAGCGGTTTGACACTCGTTATAACGAAAAAAAACCAACGTTATAGCGACAATTCCATTACAACGGCCAGTAGAGTAACTCTCAAAAGTTTTCATATAACATTCATCCTATATGGTTTTCTTTCGATATAACGACCACTCGATACCATTATTGATAATCCGTTTCATTTTTTTTCCCCATATTTAGCACAAACTCACCAACTACATTTAGAAATTATGCATAACCGCATATAAAAGTCATCCGTCGTTAAATTTATCAAACTTACCGTGACGATTGCCTATAATGGATTATAACAGGCGATTATGCATAATCGTAACACCATGTACATGTATTTCATCTTCCAATTTTTGCATTATTTTTCAAATTATTCAAGTAGTTAATTTTTGAAGTTCGTTAATCGATAAAATAATCTACAACTCTCGAATCAATTTTTAACACTATCTTAAATTTGGTTTCGCCCTGATTGTTGACTGCACAAAGTTTCCTTTTTTTCACTGAATGAAATGCACAGAATACTCTCTCTCACCTCGATAAATGAATGAAACTCCTACGAAAAATTTCCTCTCGCTGCTGGAAATCGATCTGAGTTCTTGAAATCATTTCAGTTCCCTTCTAAGTGCATCGGCAATGTTTCTTATGCAGCAGGACTGATATAATCACTGTAACAAGGTGTTCCAAACCATATAAAGGATCTTTCAAGAAAGACATCCAGCACAACGCAAACGAACCAGAAAACGCGTTTCCTGGCTCCTCTTTTTCGATGACGTAAGAATGACGTTACTGGCGACATCTGGAGCTCCTCTCTTCATGCTGAGTAACGCGGAAATGTGGAAAAATCGTGAGAATTATTCAAATAGATTCTTTCTAGAAATTCCTCAGCATTAAAAATCATTAGTACTCGAAGCTCTTCTTCTTGTAAAGGATTTTTAAGGTGCAAAAACTTCTGTTGCTTTTGGAAGAATAGTTTGATTTTCAAACACTTCCCACTAAAGAACTTGAAAAAAAATTGGTTTAGGCTGTATTATAGATACGGCCGAAAGTTTCGACGTCAATGCGTCCTATGCGCCTTGAATCGCATGGAAGGTAATGATATATTTAAATTGGTATCATCATATTTGTATTTGGAATAGCTAACAGATGATACAAATGTTGTCTATATGAGTTTACGCTATATCTACCTCTCGAGATATAGCCTAAAATGGTTTCGTTACGAAAGTGGTCCGCGAGCTAAATACACAGACCGGAAGACGTATTAAAACCAGCGTGGGATTATTGAGTTTGTCTCGGAAATACCTATCACACATCATTGACTTCTGTGTGCGTTGTGAACCTTTCGGGGTATAGCCAAAAACAATTTCGATGCAAAAGCGGGCCGCAAGTTCAACCAGTAAAGCTATTAAAGCCAAAGTAGCGATATTGCAATCTTCTCAAAAGTGCCTATCAGACATGACACTTTATTTTACGTCCTTTATACCTACAAGGGCTTTAGGACCGCTTTAAAACAAAAATTTACACTACGTAATATACATGTAAATATGTGAGTACATATACGTAATGTGAATACACGAATGCAAAATTTACATTAAAGATGGTAGAATTTGCACAAATCTTACATGATAGGGATGGGGGAAAATCACACTTGGAAATTCTAACCAAAAAATACACATAGAGAAAGCAAAATATAAATATTTCGAGAGATTAAAAAAAAAACAAAAAAAAACCCCACACACAAACAAGAAATACGAATTTTCTTTTCCATTCAAAAATGCTTCTCAAATTCTAAAAAAATAAATAACTGCGGTATACATAACCTAAAAAATATCTCATTTCACATCTGATGTAAATACAGAAACAGAAAAAATCAAAATTAAATGCAAATTAAAATCTGTTACGTGCATAAAGATATTTTTCAAAAGCATGAACAAATTCATCTCAGCATTCGCCTTTAATACATTCATCCAAGACAAACGATTGACATTGGGAATCGAGAGGCTAATAGCAAATTGACGGCGTTGTTCAATCCAATGTTTACAAATGAACATGAAATGCAGTGAAGTCTCAGGGTCTGAACAATGGTCACAGATCGGAGATGAAATCTGATTTATTCTATGTAAATAATCTTTGGTGGGTGCTCTGTTTGTAAGTAAACGATAAAAAAGTGTTTCATATTTTCGACTGTGAAAAAATCGTGAGTATAATTTAGCACAGTTGAAAAAGTCGATAGCGTAGATATATTCGTTTTGACAAGTAAAATGCTGATCAACGTTGTTTTTAAAACAATTTTCAGAACAATTAAGAATATCTTCCATAAAAGTGAAAGAAGGAAAGTTTAAGTTATTATTTCTTGTCGCAAGTCGTGCTACTTTATCGGCAATCTCGTTATATAAAATATTCTTATGGCCAGGAGTCCACACCAAAGTGATTGAATTTGCAATGTTTTTTGCATGTGCAAGACAGGAATGTGTCAATAATGTTACAGAATGGGAACGGGGATTTACATTTTTCGAAGCAAAAAGTGATGCTTTGCTATCGGTAAAAATAACGTAATTACGTCTGTCACAGATGAGCTTGGTAGCTGCATATGCAATAGCAAGACACTCTGCAGTAAAAACGCAGGAGTAATCATGAACTAAAGCTTGTATACATAAATTATTATTAAGGCAATAGATTCTCACAGACGTATGTTGAGCTTTGGATGCATCTGTAGCTATGATAACATTGGACGACAAATTTTCTGTCATATGTTGATTAAATAATATTGGAATCATATGATCGTAAGTACTTTCTTGAAAGGGAAGATCATCAATATGAAACCTGATATTGGAGTTACTCCAAGGAGGAGTTGAAAATGTCAGTGTTTGTAACGGAGTAGTAAGGTGATTATTAATTATAAAATCGGTAACTTCAGATGAGATCGGAGAAATAACTGAATTATTAAAAATCGGCCATCGTTTGCAAAAATTAGAAAAATCAGTGCCATAACTAGACACTCTAGCCTTCAAAAACAATCGACCAACGGAGCGTAAAACAAAGAGATTGAAAGGGGGTTGACCACATATACTAAGTAGGAGAGTTATAGGAGTTGATATAGGTAGTCCTGTTGTAATGCGAAACGCAGAGTGATATAATGCTGCACATTTTTTCAATTGAGTTTGTGATGCAGTATGCTAAAAAAATACTATAACTCAAAAAACCTTTAATAATATTAGAGCAAATAGCAAGAAGTTTATTACTCGGAGCTCCACGTAATCTTCCAGCTATAAGTTTCAAGATCTTGATAAGTTTGGATCCACCCCGCCTCTCGGTTCCTCTGTCACATCGAAATATTTGAAAGTTTGGTAAATAAAAATCATCGGATATTGACAGAAACGTTTCCTGTATACAAATAATTTCATATTCACGAATAAATCGTAATATTGAATCTTTTTTGTTACGAATGCTTTGAGCATTCCATTGCAATATATTAACAAATTGACTCATTACAATGAATATATAAATAAATTGTACAGTTTTTGTCCACTTACTTTTCACTTTGAGACCCACCTCCATACTATAGACAGTGTTATTCAAGTTCTTTGAACCAACAATATTCTGGGTCGAGGAAGTAGGGGAAATTGTAGCTCCATACTTATTTGATTTTTTCCTTGGTGGAGTGACATTATCTTGTAAGTTCCGAATTTCGTCCACGCACGATTCAATCATCGCTTTCATGTTTGTAGCGATTTCCAACTTCAATGATTCAAACAGTTCATTAAATTCACTTTTTGTTATAAATGAACAAAAGTTATTTGTGATCGGAGAATTCTTGTTATTCAAACCCAAATCGTCACGCAACTTGCTAAACATGTCTGTGATCTCAGCTTTGGTGATCCAATTTGACGTATCTGGAATGTTGCTTTGCTGTATCGATGATAATTTCACGCTTTGAGAATTTTTTCGATTTTCAAAAATCTTACGTGCATTGGCTAATGTTATGTGATTGACACACTTAAAATCCAAAATTTTTTGTTCCTGTTTAAATTAATCACATGATCTGTCACTCGCTGCTTGCTCTTCCATGCAATTACTACATTCAATTTTTGAGAAACACAAGTTTCGGTGGGATGGTTTTCTGAACATTTTCCACACACAACAATAGTGGCAGAACAATGCTTCATTGCATGGGTATATTTATGACATTTTTTGCATTGTCGAGGATTATCAATAAATAGTTTTATGTTGTGGCGTTCAAGCCATAAAATTACTTTTTCTGGGAGGTAGTGGCCCAATGATTGAATGAGTATTGTGTTTGTTGGCTTACCTTTATACTTGAAACGACGTATTGATAGAACCATCATATCGTTTTTTTCCTCAATTTCATCAGCAACATTTCCTAGATCTTCATCAACTTCGACGTCACGCAAGAGAAATCTTGATGACAACTCCTCCAGCATGAATTTTGGATTAACTGCAATACCCATGATGGATTTCAAGTCTAGAAGGTCACGTGCTGTATTAATGTTCGTTGTTTCGATTATTGGGTCGCCCTTTGCTGTGTATTTCACAGCCTGTAGATCTTTCGATGATCGAACACTTTCAGATAATGCCTGGCTGAAGAATTTCGGTTTCGACTTCGGAAACTTGGTATCAATCGGAACTAACATGATATGAAACGTATAAAATCCTAGAAAGTCAGCTTTTTTTAAAATATCCATATGTGAATGATTGGTTTGGAAAACACATGGGTCATCCACTTCCCATGTTTGTATTTTTTGATGTATCACACATTTCTTATCTATCATAAAATAAATTTCTAGTTGAGAGCAAACGAAAGGGGGAGAGAGAGAAAAAAAACCAATTTGAATAAATACGATTCAGACAAAAAGAAAAAAATTCTCTTTCAACAGAGGATAACCGGTTTTTCTCGCAGCGAACACTCGAGCGTCCTTCCCGTAACGCGGCTGAACGTCGAATCCTATCAGACGACTCCACTGGTTTTAATTTGCGTTCGAATCTCTAGAAATATAGCGTAAAACAATTTCGTTATGAAAGCGGGCTGCAGGTCTGGTGCCCAGACCAAAAGAGGTATTAAAACCAGAGGAATATTCATTGGATTTGCCTTATCATTTGATCATTTTTGTCGCACCACGGTCATTTTCTGCACACGAGGGCTAATTTTAGACCGAGGACCTACAATTTATTGCTGATTCCGAACGGCAGGCTTATTTTTTATACTCATCGAGAGTTGGTCCGCTAACCCCTCGATGGGGGACTCCTTGCGGTAGCAATTTTTTCTGCGGTCATGTCGCAGTTTTTGTTGTACCCTTGTGTCATTAAAGTTTTCTGACAAGGACGAACCGGGTATCGAACTCGCGACACCTCTAAACATCCTTTAGTACTTTAGGCGAGTATTTTGACCTAGGCTACCGCGTCCTGGATTTGCCTTAACCAGATCTTTTCGCAGACATCAAAAGCTCTGATATATACTGAATACTTGAGATGAGCGTTTAAATTATTTCGTTAAACACACAACTTTTTGCGAATACACCCAATATCGTTAGATGATTTAAAAGACTTATCCACATCAAAAATTAATAAATTTACATCACAAGTTTTTAAAGAAAATAACATCAATCACAAATCAATGCATTGTAAAGGCTAAAAATGTGAAGATGCTACAATTAATTCCAAAATAATGATTGTAATTAATGTATAACACCCGTAAATTTTCTTTCGCTCGCACACGCGTATAAGGCCCCTTTCACACGGAGCGGATGCGGACGCGGATGCGGAAGCGGGTCCGCATACCCTTTCACACGAGCACTGAAGATGCGGGTGTTTCGCCCGCATCTTTAGGTTGAAATTCGTGCATGAAAACTATTTTTTCGCAATTTTTTATAATTATTTTTCACCTTCACCCCTGATTCAGTGGCCATAGGCAGCCTAGAGGCATTCTTTGGTGGTTTAGTCTAGAGTTACATAGAATATGGGAATAAAGATGTCTTAATTCCGATCCTCACAAGTAGTCGATGGGAGAAAATGTCTTCAAATATTTTCAAAACATTTTGAAAAAAAAAATCCGTCTTTCCGGAAAAATATGAAAGAAAAATTCCAAAAACATCCAAAACTAATATGTTCCTAAAAAAAAAATTCAGGAGATATCAAAGAATTTGCAAGTACAAAAAAAGGGGAGGGGTGGGAACGTTCAAAATGTCTGTGCTTAGAAATATTCACATCACAATTCTGTCTTAGGCCGGGATTACAGTATAAAAGTTTTATAAAAGTTAGTTTATAAAACTTGAAAAATGCAACCGATAGGCCGATCAGTTAAGTTCGCTCGAATGTAACAGATATGTTTATTGGTTACATTTTTCAAGTTTTATAGTGTAATACCAGCCTTAGGCCGGGATTACACTATAAAAGTTTTGTAAAAGCTCTTTGATAAAACGTGAAAAATTCAACCAATATTATCTTATTAGTTGAATTTTTTGAATACAAAATGTGTGTGTGTGTGTGCACCGGTTGCATTTTCTTGAATGCAACCGATGCGCCTATTGGTTGAATTTTTCAACTTTCATAAAAGTTCTTTTATAAAACTTTATAGTATAATCCCGGCCGGATTACACTATAAAAATTTTATAACAATTATTTAAAAAAAAGCAACTAATAAATTTATCGGTTGCATTAGAGCAAATGCAACCGATAAATTTATTAGTTGCTTTTTTCAAGTTTTATAAAATAACTTTCATAAACCTTTTATAGTGAAATCCCATCCTTAGATTAGTCATTTCTGAAATATAAAATTTCATTTTTTAAGTTTATAGACTGAATATCGAGTAAAATATACTTGTAGGTATGGGGGGAACCACCAAAAATATTCAAGTGCTAGGGTCTTCAAACGTCTTAATCCGGCCCTGAGTGAACACCGTACGTGGATAACGTTGTTTAATAAAAGTATTTTTTTTTTAAGTTTGAAAAAATTAAAAGATTGAAAATTTAAAAAAATAATAAATATTTAAAAAAATAACAAATATTTAAAAAAATATTTCAAATATTTATAATTTTTTAAATAATTTTAAAAATTTAAAAAGAAAAAAATTAATATTTTTAAATTAAATTTAAAAGTTATTAAAGTATGTAGTCAATTAAATATTCGTAATGAACAGAACGGCTTATAATTTTGGTCCCGTCAGTGGCCCTTGTTGGCAGGTTTTATTGTATAAAATTGTGAAATATGGACAAAAGGCAGTTAAAGTTGCTATATCTCCATCTCAGAAGGAAACGAAGGGATACACGTATGTGGGTACATCGTATTTGATGAACAGGGACCCTCACATGGTGTTTTTAAGGGTATTTATGGCAAATAATTAAAAAAATTCCGTGCAAAATCACCTTCAAAAAATAGCCAAAGATGCGGACGAATTCGCTCCGCATCCGCATCGTCTGAATAGCTCCGAATAAACCTATTGTCAAAACTTCTATGTGCGGATGCGGAACCCGCACTTAGGTTTTGACACATGCGGACGACGTCCGGACCCGCATGAACATTTCCTAGGTGCGGAGATTTTTCGGCTCGTCTGAAAGGCGCAGTATATTCCAATTGTTAAAACTTCTTCCGGACCCGCATCCGCATCCGCGTCCGCATCCGCATCCGCTCCGTGTGAAAGGGCCCTAAAACTTGTAAATAAGTGTCAATCAGTGGAGTTTTTAAATTCAAAGTGAGTTAGTGTTAATTTTAAATAAATTTAGATTATCTTTATATTATGCAAAACAAAGTATATCTCTCAAATATATCTGCTTTCAGCTGTTTATTTGACTGATACATAAACATGGAAACGTCAATTTAAAAGATGAAATAAAATATTCATTTTTCCCCACAAAAGTAATTTTGCATGAGCGCATACCAAAAAATAAAAAATAAATAAAACTATCTAAATATACATAGATGGATCAAATATAAGCCCCTTTCATTACAAAATGGTAGGATTTTGATAGGTGCTCAATTGGTTACTGGCGAATGGTTTGGGTGCTTGCAGCGTCTTATCTTTTCTTGTCGTCAGCAGCAAATCTTATCTGTACTCAGTAGCACAATGAGCAAGAGGTATATACGTCCGTTGCGCAGCGTATTATTTTGAAATGCTTGGATAAAGAAGGTATAAACCATCTGTACTTTTGAGAAAGCTCAATGCATAGTTCAAGGAAGAGAGGTGGTTGGTGCAGTAACTCCTCAGCGTGGGACTTCCTGCGGTAGCAATCTTTTTCTGTGGTCCTGTCGTCGTTTCTGTTGTACCCCTATGTCAGGAAAGTTTCTGACAAGTACGAAGCAGATATTAAACACCTCGAAACGACCTTTGGTACTTTAGGCAAGTATCTTATTGAGTTGGGACGAGTTTTCCTCAAGCATAAAAAAGGAAAACGGGTCACTGCATGTCTGTGCACAGATCTAGCACACCCTGGTCTAATATGTGCCAGATTAGCAAGGATCTGCTGTACATGTTACTACGTCAGAGTTTTCAAGTTGCACTGTGTCGCCTAATGTGTTATATTTTGTTTTGCAACAGGGCTTGTTAAATTTCAGGCACCTAAAATTTTCTATATGTAGTTACTGGCTCAGGCCCCTAAAGCAGAATGTCTTGCAAGGGTTCAGTTCAGGTGATCGTGGCGGCCAAACTGTTGGAAAATGACGACTGATAACTCTGTCATTGCCACAATGGAGATTCAACAGTTGCTTCATTGGCGTTGCAATATGCGGAGGAGCGCCATTCTGCATGAAAATTGTGATATGCATACATCCGCGCTGTTGCAGTGCTGGAATGAGCTGGTTGCGCAAAAGAGATTCATACCGTGTCCCATTGATGGTACAGGTTACAAAACCCGAAGAACCTATCTCCTCGAAAAAGAAAGGGCCAACGATAAACGCTGCCGTAAACCCGCACCACACAGTGACCTTTGGAGAATGAAGAGGCAATGGTTGCATTTGCAACGAATTCTCTCTTGCCTATATCCTGCAATTTTGTGTATTGACAGAACCTTGGAGATGGAAATGGGCTTCGTCTGTCCACAAAATGTTTCATGGCCATGCATGGTTCCGAGCAAGAAATTGCAGGGCGAAATGTTCTCGTATTGGCAAGTCCGCAAGAAACAACTCTTGAACATGCGTAATTTTGTATGTATAGCATTTCAGGATGTTTCGTAAAATTTTACAAACCGTGCTGACAGGCACGTTTAAAGTTCCCCCAATTCCCCGAGCACTGCACGTTCCCAAAGCACTGCTTGACGCTTCGCAATGCTGTAGCCACTTGCTCTACTGACGTCGAAGCATTTGCTTTCCTCCCTCTGCCACATTGCACGTCAAACAAACCCGTCTCTTCGAATTTAGCAATCATCTTCTTTAGACCGTTTGCAGACATCGGACCAGAGCCGCTTCTAATGCTCTTTTAATGTCCGGAATTTCTTTAACCCTTTGTTGTTTAGTGTTCCACTGCATGGAACATCCAACTTGAGTAGCTTCTCAAACTTTTAAATTCAATTATAAATGGATAAAAATAGGTTTACCATTTACTTTGAACTTTCCTTTTCAATCACAGATGACACCACCACACAAGGAAATCCATGATCTTCAGCTGTGACGCGTTATTTAAAATCCTCATATTTACAAGAAATTTTGTATATTTTTTTGTGATATACAAAAAAGATTGCTTGAAAAAAATTTTTCTACGTTATATCGTTGGCTGTACTCTCTAAACTATATTTATTCTATATTATTTTTAATTTTTTATACACACAGGAAACATACGAAGAATCGTTGAATAACATAAGGTGTTCCATTAACTGGAACACTGCGCCACACCAGCTCTTATATTACACAACCGAACGCGATGACGAGAGGAAACGTCTGTGTTTACGTTTTCTGATTTTCTCTGTTTGAGGGGAATGAAGTCAAACTACACTGCTCAAAACAATTAGGGGAGCACATGGTTTTAACAAAATTACGCAAAGATGTATACCGATAAGTAACATAAAATGAATCATCCATAATTTAAAGCCTAGCAGGAAACGGAAGAAGGAAACTTCATATGCGAATCAAAGTTCATGACGTCAAAAACCAGAAAAAGGAGATAAGGGCAGAAATCGGGATGTTGCAGAAACGTCTGTTTTACTGCCGTAACTGTGAAATTCGATTGCGCAGTATTTTTTTTTGAGACAAGGTGACTTGAGGATGTCTCAACAACGTGATTTACCGGAATCCATGGCATGGCGTGTTATAGGCAGACTGGAATCCGGGCAAACACAACGTAGTGTCGCGTACGCTGTTGGAGTCGCCAGCCGCTGTGGTAGTCGAGTGGTTATAGTGACGGACTCGCAATGCGAGGATCCGGGTTCGAACCCCACAGTGGTGGTCGGCTGAAGTTGGTTTTCTGTGGTTCCCAACTTCAAGGCGCGAATGCGAGCCGATCTCCCCGTTAAAAAGTCTCGCCACAGAGAGCAACAGGCCTAAAACGTTACAAATATTCAATCATTACACTTCACTCACAATTTGAAGTATAGATGGCAGCACTGAAATATCATACACAACACTAGCTACACACTCAGACTGTTAGGTGTACACACACACACTCACTTTGTTCCAGACTCTGCCACGAAGCTGGGCTGGAAGAGATCTCGGCAACGGGATAAGTCCGGTTGCAGAGACCCTGGCGTTCATTCATTCATTGTTGGAGTTGCCAGAAGTGTTGTTGCAAAGCTGTGGAATCGATTCCAAGAAACAGGAAATGTTAGACGTCGACCAGGGCAAGGTCGGCCACGCGCCACTACAGCAACTGATGACCGGTATATAGGGTTAACAGCCCGTCGAAACGAAACAGAGAATGCTACGCAGTTGCAAAGACGGTTGCTCTTGGCAACAGGACGAAGGGTATCCAGCCAAACAGTACGTAATCGGCTTCATGAGGGAGGGCTCTATGCACGTAGGCCACTGGTCTGCATTCCGTTGACCCCACACCACCGTGCGGCCCGAAGAATATGGGCTGCTGAACATCGAGATTGGGAGCAACATGATTGGAGCCAAGTGCTGTTTACAGACGAATCCCGATTCAGTCTGGAGTGTGACACCCGACGTGTTCTGGTATGGAGGGACAGGGGCACTCGAAATAACCCCGCATTCGTTCGTAAAAGGTCACAATACAGACGAGCTGGTCGGATGGCATGGGGTGGAATCAGCATAGGCGGACGTACGGACCTGCATATCATTCGGAATGGCACTTTGACGGCCCGAAGGTATGCAGACGAGATACTGCGACCTCATGTCATCCCTTACGCTGGAGCCATTGCAGATTCCTTTGTTTTCCAGGATGATAATGCCCGACCGCATAGAGCTCGTCTGGTGGAGAACATGCTTGAAGCTGAAACAATACAGCGTATGGAATGGCCTCGTGCTCTCCTGACGACGCATTGCTGCGCGACCAAGGCCGCCTGTTACTGTCCGAGACTTGCAGATTGCACTTCTTGAGGAGTGGAACAGTATTCCCCAAAGTCTGATCGATAACCTCATCGCATCCATGGAAAACAGGTGTGCAGCAGTCTTAGCTGTTCGAGGAGACCACACGCCCTATTAAAACTCATGCATCATGTCTAAACAGTACTTTTTTTTATCGTTTACATGTTACCAAATTGTTGCCCTAAATCATCTTTTCATGTTTTTTCCATATTTTCAAAGAATTAAAGCTTAATTCCAAATTTTTTTACGTCTTTTTTTTGTATTGCGCATTGATACGCGTGTACTACCCATTGTATGCCAATACGTGGCTGTCTCGCACGGTTTTCTTCACTTTTTTGCTTGCTCCCCTAATTGTTTTGAGCAGTGTATATCAGATGCTGCGAGGGAGGGTTGGTTGTCTATAAATAAAACAATATATATATATATATTCCATTTGTAGGAAATGTGATCCTCTGGAATTTTTTGGGGAGGTTTCAGGCAGGGATGATTTTATCAGTAGCTTGAGTCAAATTTACTTAGAGCTGCACGAATTATTTTGCTCTCACTGTTGTACATTTTATATAATTTTGCAGATATTTTTTTGTATATATATACAAAACAGCTTATTTTTTCTTTATTGTAAATATAATTTACAAAAAATCATATAGCCAAGAATTTTTTTGGAGGGATGAGATGTAGAGTAGCAGGCCTCCCCGTGGTGCTCCATGGGTCATGCTACACAGGTATAATAGTGATTTTTTATTCATATGCAAAATGCTTCTACTCATTTACGCGCTTCACTGC
The DNA here is from genome assembly GCF_987345545.1 of Pholcus phalangioides. Taxonomy (NCBI): domain Eukaryota; kingdom Metazoa; phylum Arthropoda; class Arachnida; order Araneae; family Pholcidae; genus Pholcus; species Pholcus phalangioides. Next base: position 46,717,486 of record NW_028301604.1, on the reverse strand, counting down.
GATGCTCGCTTAGACGCACTTTTCAGAGCTCTGGTGGCGCAGTGTTCCTGCTTATAGAACACCCACAGAATCAAAACCGGAAGTGCAATTTTTACAAAATTATACCTGTGTGCTCCTTTAGGCCGAAGTAGACAGCCTACAATTTTTTTTTTTTTTTTGAAATTCCAACTTTAAAGGGTAGTGCGCAGTAAAGGATTAATGCATGTTCCACACACTCACCGTTCTTGTAAAAAGTTTCCAAAGCAGAGCCCGATCCTTCAATAACAACGCCATGACGACCTTCTCGGCTGCAGAGAATAACAGGAACTGCATGCTCCCCGCCTTTTATCACAATTGCAATGATCATGTGCGCATGTCATGTCTTTTAATTTGCATCTTATGACGAGTATAGCGCCATCTATCGGTCAAATTTTGAATTATTTTTTCTTTTGCCAGATAAAATCCCATTCCTTCATGTATATTCAGGTGAAATAACAGGTAATTCTGACCGGTGGTTCTTTTTTTATAGCCTTTTTACAAACGAACTTTAATTATAATTACCCTGTATATATATGCACCCTGTATATTGACACAGCACTAAACTAACAAATCTGCAGTAATCTAATGTCCTCTGTAGATTTTGATTGATTTGTAATCATTGAATGATTTTGTAATCATTTCAAATTGTGTTTGGTGACAATTGAGACATTTGATATCCCAAATTTTCCCGTATTTCCGATACTGATAGGAATTTCCATTTTTTTCCTTGTTTTGTATCCTTGTAAAGGTATGTGGTGGTCGAGTGGTTACAGTGCCGGACTCGTGATGCGAGGATCCGGGTTCGAACCCCACAGTGGTGGTCGGCTGAAGTTGGTTTTCTGTGGTTCCCAACTTCAAGGCGCAAATGCGAGCCGATCTCCCCGTTAAAAAGTCTCGCCACAGAGAGCAACAGTCCTACAACGGTAAATCATTCAACCATAACACTTCACTCATAGTTAGTAAAACTGGGGGCAGATGACAGCACTACACATAACAAGCATTACACAGAAAAAAACAAAAAACTTTACGTCAGGTTGCACTACACGTACACGCACCCGTTCAATACGGGTGTACGGGGTCACAAAAGTACCTCGAGTTACTTCCGGAAAGAATGTTACGATAGTAATCAACAGAGCGAGGGGAAAACAAACATGTTTGTTCAACTCCCGCACCTCATTGAGTGGCCTCTTTCTCTTCTTTGTCTCGCACATCGAGTATATGCGGTGTAGTACAAAACAATACAATTGTTTTCCTCACAAGTCTCTCTTATACACTCCTGTACCTCTTGGGCGCTTCACTGTGTGTGCACGGCCTCTCTCTCTCATAAATACTCAACTGATGTGGATCAAAATCTCGACAGGGTCGAAGTTGTTCGAATCCCGACAGGATGAGAATTTAAAACTTTAATTTCGCCCCACTTCGCGTTTTCTGTCGGAATTTTCATTTCTCGCGGCGATGGACACCCATGAAAAAGAGATCATAAATTACTATTAGAAAATTCCTAAATTTGTTTGATTGTGCACCGTGGCAAAATTCCGGACCAGAAAGTTTTGACCAGATCTCATTTTCATGAGGCCATTTCTGCTTTCCCGGGCACTGGTTCTGTTCTAAATGCATAGTTCTTGGGTTAGTTCTTACATGGGGAGACAAATATTGCTACTGCCCTGTGGCCACATGGTGAATCAATTTTTTACGTTATAAAAAATGATGAAAATTCATTTTTATGATTATTTATTTACTGAAAGAAATTATTTTAAAATTGGATTAAAGTGAAAAGATTAAGAAAAAAATGATTGCAAAGTAATTAAATGTTTTATTTTGGTCCCTTGTTTAAACCGTATTCTCGTTTTCCCATTGCGCACTGAATTAAGCCGTTGTGATTTGCCGGATCCAGAGTTATTCGCCCGGTGTCGTGCCCTGTGCGACCAAGATGGATATCGTTGTGCCCTGAGTGACCAAATTCTTCTCCATTCTTTACTTGGACAAATCCTTTCTTTTGTGACATCTTGGTGAATAGAATAATCTTTCGATTAGATTTCCCTCCCCCCTTCTTCCTTCGTTTTGAAACTTCCCCCATATCACCACTATAGGTGGGGTTACGTGCCCTGTGCGACCAAGGAAAAATCGTGCCCTGTGCGACCAAATCCTTTTCTATTGTTCACTTCCACAACAAGGGGCCATCCCTCATGTCGTGGCATTATAATTGAATTGCTATTCCATTTCATTTCTGTAATCCATCTACTACAGAGATTATGTAACATTTCATTTAGTATGTGATGGAGGCAAAAAATCTTTTTTTCAGGTTATTTAAAATCGTTTTTATATTTTTTTATACAGTTCAACTCGTATGAACTAATTTAACTCATCGAGACGAAAACTTGGATATCCAATTGATAATAAATACACTAACAGGGAAATAGACAAAAAGGCAGCCGCTGTATTTTAGGGTGATGCGAAACATCTTGAGAGTAACACTATACAGTAAGACTTTAGTATAACGTTGACCACGTTTAACGTCATCCCGCCTATAGCGTCAGTTTTTTTTTGGTCCTGCTAGTACAATTTGTAACAAATTTTATTCGTTATTATGTCACCCCGCTGATGAAGTCATTTTTGTTCGGTCCCGAGGAGGAACCGTTATACCGAAGTATGGCTGTAATATCAATTAAGACAGTGGTTCCTAGCGGTGTGTCGCGTGTCACGTTAGGGTACTTAGAGATCAGAAAGGGTTGCCGCGCTAACTTCTTAAGATATTCTTTTCATAACTTTATATTTTCCCACACCAAAAAGTTTCCTGTGTAGAATACAATATTTAAAATTCAGCCCATCACATCATTTGACACGTTGTTTTCGCTCTGGACTCCAAAGACAGTTGCGGTAGTATAAAACTTGATGAAAATGAATAGAAAAGAAGGTCAAAAATTTATTATCCATTATATTTAAAATATGATCATATTTGACGATTTCGATGAGACCATGACTAGTTCAGTATTTCACAAGCACTTTAGCTACATGCCATTTTTCCTTCCAGAACATAACATAGAAAAAACTCAGTCATTACAATTAACAGTTGTTAATTTTGTGAAAACTTAACATAAATATGACAGTATATCAAATCAATAGTAAGATGTCCATTCACTTGAAATTATCCAATTTTTACATATGTGAGGGAGCCGCTGTATTTTATCGTTATTAATTTTTATCATTATTAATTTTTATCATTATTAATTATTACATTAAATTTCATTAAATTCATTAAATTATTTTTGTAATTTTTATCGTTATTAATTTTTATTTTTATTTCATCGTTATTAATTTTTGTTTTTTTAATTTCAAGGAAAACGCTACAATTCAATTTAGTGGAAGCTCGTGAGCGGCCCGTATTTTCACTGAAGCTTACTCGAAAGTTTATTCTGTTTTTTACTTTAAATGTAATGTCTGGAAATCTATGCCAATAATGACATCTAAGTTGGAATGAAACTTATGAAAATTATACATTATGGATCTTCCTACCCTCCCAACGTTTGTGCTGTCTGGGTCGGAAATTCATATAGCGTAACCGTTGCTTAAACTGAAGTGTTCTTGCTATAATTATCACTAAGTTTATACAAAAGTGATGACCAGTCGACCTAATAAAATTTTATTTGGCTTAAAAGCGCGTCAATTTTTTGTATAAATGAAAACCAGTCAAAGTTCTAATTTTTGTGATAATATCACTTAAAGGTTTAAAAATTGTGACTAATTTTTTAAACCTTCTGAGAACGATTTTATCGTCACTCCTCTCTAGAATGATGATCAGTCAGCCGGCTGTGATGTTTGTGGTGACAATATGCAAGAAAAACAATTTCAGAGATGAGTTTTTAAAATCTACAAAAATTGCGTGGATTCGATGAATAGTATTGATATCGTTTTCCAAAGATTAGGTGTTCATAGGTGGAGATGTACGTGAAAGGCTGGGAGGGGGACACAATGATGATCTCAATTCATAAACAGTATACGCATATGCATTAGATAAATCAGCTCCTTCATTAAAGTTGGGGGGGGGGGAACTGTCCTCCACGCCCCTCCCCGTATCTCCAGCCATGTTGGCATTCCAGTCAGAGTCGACATAATTAAAGTTATTTGTCGTATAAATGAAAAATTTTAACATGAAAATCTACAGGGAGGAATTGTGACCAGTGTTATCGGAAAAAATAATTTTCAAGAATAATTTCACCCCTCTCAAAAATTTTAAGGGATAATTTTGTGTAGAGATGAATATTTATTTTTTATTAAAATAAAAAATAAATTAGATATGACTATCTTCCCCCAATTTATTATTAGCATTTTATAACAATTTTACATCAATTATTTACATCCATTGGATTTTTTCTTTATTAAGGAATTTCCCTCATCATTGAGGGAATTATATAATTTATGTCAAAATATATTGCCATATATACAAATACAAATACAATGCCACAACAGGCAAAGTGCCCAACGAGGTGGCTGAGAATTTTCCCCTTGTATAATAAAAGTATACATTTCAAACCCCTGATCAACAGTCCACCCTCTTCTTTCACGGAAGAATTTTTTGTCTCGTTTTGTCTCTATATGTTCATATATATATTTTATATAATTTATCCCGCAAAATTATTTCTTTTAGTATTTCAACGATAAATTAGCCGACATATCAGCTCAAAATAATGCACTGAAAATGTAAAAAGAATTTTGGGGGGGTTCTCGGGTAAAATACCCCACTATGCGTCGTATAAATGGGGAAATCCCATAAAGGAGATATTCAAGAAGGTCGTATAAATGAACTGTATTCCTATAGTTCCACCTATATTGGTGATATGAGGGAAGATTCAAACAAAGGAAGAAAGGATTTGTCCAAGTAAAGAATGGAAGAGGATTTGGTCGCTCAGGGCACAACGATATCCATCTTGGCCGCACAGGGCACGACACCATAGGTGGAACTACAGGAATACAGTAGATGCCGTTTATACGAGCTCTTGAATATCTCCTTTATGGGATTTTCATATTTATACGACGCATAGTGGGTATTTTAACCCCAAAACCTGGCCAAAAATATTGTGACGTCCATCGAATCCTACCCCTTGAACTTATGTGGACTGCCCCGGCGGGTGCAGACAAAACATCTGCCGGTTGTAAACACCTGCTCCTGTAGAGGTAGTACGCCGTCGTCTAACAAGAGATAAGAACTTAGCCAGAGAGAGAGACGAACCGAGATAGTGAACGGATGTGCGACCAACGTGGTCGACACTAAATTATTTTAACTAAAATGTAGAATGTACATATATTGTTATTTAAAATTAAAAATCATTTAATCAAGAATAATGATTTGTTATCTCATTGGCAAAAATGAGTTCACCACTACGCTACAGCTAAAAATTTGGTGGCAGCGGTTTGGATGTGTTTCACGTCGTTTTGATGTTCCTCTTCTTAAAAGTTTTTGACTGTTGATGTCTCCAACAGGAGTTTCGAATTCGGCCATCCGTGCCGTGGAGAGATTCGGCCATCCGTGCCGTCGAGAGATTCGGTCATCCGTGCCGTACGGAAATATTCACTCATCAGTGCCGTCAGGATAAATCTCGGAACTCTGGAGGAATTGGGTCATCAGCTCCGTCAGGAGAACAATAAGTGCCTTGAAGTAGAGTAGTGTGTAAACAGCAGTTTCACCCAGTGACTTTTGCGACAGTGATAGTTATTGTTGGATCATCAGATCATCTCGTTAGGTTCTAAGGCCGAACACATACTGGGGATGTGAGCGGAGAGGTACGAAATAGCGGCGAAAACAAATGTACTGTTTTGTTCTGCGCCTCACATACTCGGGCAGCGAGACGAGGAGGAGAAAGAGGCGGCTCAAGAGGTACGCGACTCTTTCAAGCCGGTTTGTTTTCATCGCGAGGTAAAATCAGACGCTATTTGGCGATTGGTCAGTTTTCTCCCCTTCTTTTTTCTCCTCACTCTCTTGGAAAAAAAAGAGAACTTCTGAGGGGGATCATCATCACCCATTTGGTTTGGAGGGGGTTTTCGGATGTTTTTCCACTTTTGGCGCTCTCTCTTCTTTTCGATTCCCATTGTGCTTAACCCAATTTATCCTAATTTAAAAGTTTGACGATTGTTGTGGTAGCATTTTACGGATTAATTCCCCCCGTCATTTTTTTAGACGTGAATATTTTCCAAATCTTACTGGGACTACGAGATAGATATTTCGCAAATTTCCGCCCATCCCATTGCGCTTTTTGCATGGAAAACTACACTATGTGCAAGAGAACTTCCTTCTGACGAACGAACAGTTCTGCAACTAGGAAGGGAGCGGGAGGGGGTGTGGTTTCCCGGGCGTAGTATCAGAAGGGGCGCAAATTCCATCCCCTTAAATTTAATCTTTTCAATTGTCCCTGAATAGTTTTTAATAACAAACGTACTGCCATGGGACATAGGCACCAGAACATGGTGGGGGGGGGGCTATTTCAACCCCCCAATAAATTTTGTGTTAGGGGGCTGAGAACCCCCTTCCCAATTAATGAATAAATAATGCGGGGCACTGCACCCTTCTACATACGGGCTCGAGGCTCACCACGGAACGATTGGCAACTTTCAGCCCTCTCAATGTTTTTCATGCCCACGCCTTTGCCCTGGGCTGCAAAATGTAAAGGGTGGCAAATTTTTGTCGGAAACTGGAAAACCACTAAAAGATCATAAGTTATATACCACTATAAATCATTATGCAGTCGCTGGGGCGGAAAAATCATTTCTTCCCCACCAGCGGTTCTCAACCAGTGCTCCACGTGCACTGGTTGAGGAGGCTCCGCGTTCACTCGATGAAAGTAAAATGAACCAGTAAATTTTATGACCAAATGAAAAAAAAAAAACGTAGCGTACGGGGCTCCGTCGTAGAAATTATATACTAAAAAGGGCTCCGTGACTCAGAAAAAAGGTTGAGAATTGCTGGTCGACACTAATTTTCTACTCAATACTGAACATGTTCTTAGAATTTCAACAAAAAAATTTGTAGAGATTTTTCCAGGAACGTCATTTCAACGTTTTCCAGGGTAGGGGGGAAGGCAAAGAGAGAAAACACACATGAACTCAATGTATGTATATCTACTCTATAATATAAAACACAAACTCGAAAAGTACCCGTTTCTAAGCAACCGAAATTAGTGACGATTCTATGTTACGGAAGTGGGTGACGTTTTTTGAGTGGCGGAAATCTGTTACGATTTTGGGTCAAGTATTCATTTAACTCTAGCATATTCGGGACCCATTTAACCCATCGGGACCAAGTTACGTGCATTTACGGAGAGGCTCCCACATCCTACAGTAGGGCGCCTAGACTGGAATAGATGGCGAGCCCCCAAACCAGCTTTTCAGGGGCCCTCTATGGTTAATTTATAGTGTGAAAAATCAAAAAAAGATAAGAATCGCTCCGGCCCCTGTCAGCCCTGCCTTTGTGTGTGGGGGGGGGGGGGCATGTCGAGAGGTATAATATACATATAACACCAGTGCTCCCAAAACACAGGGTCGGGGTATCCGGGGGATTGCACGTATACCTTAATGGGGAAGTTAAAAGGTTTGATTTCCAGGGCCCTTGATGGATCTCGTTGTTTTCTTGCTGCTTTAACATTGAAAAATTTGCGATAGCGGAAGCCCAAGATATATCCCGTCTGGGGACCCCATAAAATTTGCGAATTCGGTCACGGGTAACTGAGGGGGGGGGGGGCTGGAATTTATTCGTTGGTAAAATGAATACAAATGAACATTTGCCATGGCACTCACAGGGGGATGTATGACAAGCTCCGAGTCAGAGGACCGTTTCATTTTGGGAGCCTGGATGAATCTCATTTTTTTCTGTTATTTAACATTTTAGAATTTGCAACAGCGAAAGCCCGAGATAAAGCCAATCTGGGGGCCCCCACTAAAAGTATGCGAACTGGTGTCCCAGGTAATTGGTTGGGGGCCTTGGACTTTATTCGTTGGTAAAATGAATGCAAATGAAATTTTTTCATGGCACTTGCAGCGGGGAATGACCAACAAGCTTCCAAGTCGGGGCCCCATGTTTACAGGTTTCATTTTGGGGGCCCTGGATGAATCTCATTCTTTTCTGTCGTTTAACATTGTGAAATTTGCAACACATCGATAGCCCGAGATAAATCCAGTCTGGGCCCCGCTAAAATTCAGCGAATTGGAGTCTGGGGACCCCATAGGCAAGTTTTCTGGGGGTACTTGATGAATCACATTTGTTTTATGTTGTTTTATTATTGTAAAATTCGCTTCTTCAGTAAGGAGCTTTCACATGTCCCTTTCCATAACGCTGATGAAGTGGGACGAAATAAACAAGACATGTTGTGATGAGAAGGAGGGGGGGGGGTGGCCGCCAAAGGCTGCAAGGGCACAGAGCCCCTAGTATATATATATTTTTAGTATATATATATGTTTGTATGTACATATAAATTTTTTTTTTTTCAAAAGCTCCCCTCCCTCGAATGGCGCCCCTTGATTTGTCAATACGTTGATGGATTAGCAGGGGTTCTCAAACTGTGCGCGCCAACCTTCGTCAGGGGTGCAGCTTCGCAGTGGTCCTGACAAAGGTTTTTCAAAGAAATGCTTTGCTTACAACTGTTCTTCACATAGGCGTACGTACGGCAGAATTTTCTCGGGGAGGGGGGTTCAAATTTGTTTTTCCTTCTGGGGGTTTTACGTTTTTTCCGGCAAAATAACACTATAATCTTGGCTTAGGTGGGTGGGGGGGGGGTTAGAACCCCAAATCCCCCCTTTGCGTATGCCAATGGCTCTTCATAAGGGAAATGGGTGACGCGGGTGGAAAATGTTTGAGATCCCGTTTTTTAGGAAAACGAATAAACACCGTGATGATTGCTCATCGCTTACTAACATTGTCGAAACATGGTTTCTGTTTTTTCTCTTTTATTTTATTATACTGAATACTGTATCTATTATTTCCGTGGATTTGAATTGGAATGTCGTGTGTTATGAAAGAGACACAAGATTTTTTTCTGATGCAAATAATGAACATCTCACACACAATACATATTTCTGTATTTCTTAAAAAATCGAAGCCAGTTGATTGCAGCATCCGTGCGTTCATTGAAATTGGTTATGCACAGAACATGCCGGTTATAAGCAGTGCCGTCGTAAGGCATGGGACCCACCAGGGCAAGGACCGTGGGACCTCAAGATAAAAAAGGCTTCACAAAAGTGAGATGTGGTTGAGATTTTCGGGAATTTGCCTTGTAGGGCCTCAGAAAAATCCTTTGGCCCTTGGGCCCATGATGCTCTTAAGACGGCCCTGCATATAGGAGGAATCTGTAATTCTGGGATTTCATAAATAATGGATCCACACTGATAATTTGTGCTTAACCACCACGTATACATTCATCGCTAATAACAATCATTTTCATAATGATACGCTGGCCATAAAAAAATTACGGTTTCATCATCGAGGTGTATGGATAACTTCATCTCATTAACGGTGATATTTTCTTTGGAAAGTATCGAAATTAGCTTCTGCGGATTATAGGCATGTATTTTTATTCAGTGTCTACTAATTCTGTTGTCTCTCTATCTTGATTGAAGTATAATTATTTAAATCTTTATGCATATTGTGCAATAATATTCGAAACAACGGTTTGATACAAGAAGTCATTAAAAACATATATAAACAGGACTTGTAGTCTTTTGAGGATTAACGCGTTTATTGCAGCGCTTCTCAACCTTTTTTGACCCACGGAGCCCTTTTCCGGTATGTAATTTCTATGGCGGAGCCCCAGACGCCTATTTTTTTTATTTATTCATCAAAGTTTCTGACTTATTTTTATTATTCAAAAATATTAATTATTTTTTTCAAATTTACTGTTTTTTTTTATTTATTTCCCTCAAGTGGCCACGGAACCCCTGGCAGTTTGCACGGAGCCCTAAGGGATCTGCGGGGCACTGGTTGAGAACCGCTGGTTTATCGGAATCCTCCAATATTGCCAAACTGATTGATTTGGCATGAACAGGCTGGTAGGGTTACTAGTTGGCGAGATGTCATGTTTCCCGCTCAAAAGCTTTTCTTCTTTACCCTTCAGAACGCCTGCGGTCATTTTCGCTCTCCTCTGCCTCCTCAGTATGTTACGGGACATCGATGCTGATCTCGATGTATTTTCTCTTTTGAAATCGCTCTCTTTGTCGTCTCCCCAGTATGTGTTCGGCCTAAGTCTCTCCAAAGTCCGAAGGGGTAAGTGCCATGATTAAGGCAAAATTTTTTTTTTTTGAGGCACAGTATTGTTTAAAATGTAACGCAGTTGATTTTATTTATTTGTGGTAGATTGTATATTGTGATTATTCTTGAAAAATAGCTGAATTACTTTTATTTTGAAGTTAGTTTGTATAACTAATATTATCAGCTATGACATTCCTTGCAAAAGCTAGAAAAGAAGATTTGAGGTTGTTAGCGGAAGAGTTGGGGGAGAATGTGAATGATGTAATGAGAATTTTGGATCTAAAAAGACTGATTATGAATTCAGCAGAGGAAGAGGCAGAAGAAAAAGGGAAGAACGGGAGTTTGAATTAGAGAAACTACGCTTAGAAGCAGCAATAAAAAACGAGGGTCGAGGTTGTTTGGATTTCGATATAAGAAGCGGTGGGGGAAGTTATGAGCTGACAAAGCTTGTCCCCAAGTTCGATGAAAAGGAAATGGATATCGCATTGTTTCTTGCTTTATTTGAAAGGCAAGCCAAAAGAGTGGGGGTAGAAAAAAAAGGTGGGTATCAGCCATGTTGGCTCTTTTACCACCCGACGTGGTACAACTTATAGCAAAGGAATCCGAAGAAAATTTTGATAACTTTGAACACATCAAAATGGTTCTCCTAAACAGGTTCAAAATGACCCCAGAAAATTTTCGATTAAAATTTGTCAAACATCAGAGAAATTCAGCCAAGCCGTGGCGGGATTTCGTTTTTGAACTTTCTAAATATTTTGATGAGTGGGTGGAAGGTTTGCAAGTGACTGATTTTGAAGGGTTAAAAAAATTGATGGTCACAGATCAAATAAAAAGGCGCGTTCCACCGGAAATAAGAGAGCATTATATTGATGAGTGGGCGAAAATTATCACTCCCTATGAATTGGCCGAAAAATTGGATGCTTACGAGAATGTTAGAGAAGGGTCGAAAAACCCTCAGGACAAAAAGTATAGCAATAATAGATGGATATGCAGATAAAAAGTTCCCTAATAAATCTGCTCACTACGAGAAAAAAGATCTACAAAAACAAGAACATAGAGAATTTGAGGAACGTAGGTCCCTTAAATGCTATCAATGTGGTTCGCCATCGCATTTACGTCCGAACTGCCCAAAATTGAAGCGGACATCAGAGGGTACAGTTAATTATGTTAATGATGGGTCAAAAGATCTTTTAGACCCATATACAACCCTTGGTAGAGTAAATGGCATTCCTATGAAAATTTTGAGGGATTCGGGGGCCACAATAGATATAGTTTGTGAGAAGCTTATCACTCCTGATATGTTGACAGGTGAAAACATATGGCTTAAAACGCCGTTAGATCCTGATCCCAAGTGCCTACCTTTGGCACATGTTGAATTATGCGGTAGTTTTGGGAAAATATGTACCAAAGCAGCAGTCATTAGAAACGAATTAGATCAGGGGCGGTATCTCTTAGGAAACCGTACGGCGGAATTATTGGAAGGGTGTGAGAAGCCTTGTCTTTTGTCCCCAGAGGCGTTGAATGCCGTAGAAACAAGGGCTCAAACGAAAGCAAAGTTTAATAAGGGGATCATCCCAGAAGAGAAAAATGTTGAAGTTCTCGGGGAGAGTTGTTTAGGCGCGCAAGAAAATGAAGAGGCAGGTGATGATCGTCTGTTATCAGATATTATTGTTGACGAAAGTGATAATCTTCAATTGCCAGAAATCAGTGAAGGGGCTGAGGAATTGTCTTTGTTGAAGGTTAGTTCTAAGAAACTGTCTAAAATGCAGCAGGACTGTCAATCCTTAAGGGAATTGATTACATTGGCCCAAAAGCCTGTAAATCCTACTGCGAAGAAAACATATGTTTTTGAAAACAATCTGTTGTTTAAGATGCATGAGGACCACATCGGAAACATAACAAAACTACTACTAGTACTGATAGAACTCAGAAATAGTGTTAAGGCACTTTGCCATGAAAGCACTTCGGCTCATGTAGGAGTTACAAAATCAAAATATAAGCTTTTGAGATATTTCTTTTGGCCTGGGTGTTATAAAGATATGGAGGAATATGTGCGTACTTGTGACCAATGTCAAAGAGCGGGAAAACCTAACGAAAAGAAGAAGGCACCTCTCAAATTGGTTCCCATTATTCAGGAAGTATTTTCAAAAATTAACATAGACGCTTGTGGACCTCTTCCAGAGACCCCAACTGGGAAACGGTACATCATTACAGCCATGTGTCTATCTTCTAAATACCCAGAAGCTATACCGGTCGTTGATATTAAATCAGTGAGTGTGGTCAATGCACTACTCGAGATATTTAGCAAGACAGGTTTCCCGAAAGAAGTACAGTGTGATCAAGGGACGTCGTTTACGAGTGCTCTCACTTCGGAATTCTTTCAGAGATTTGGGGTTAAGGTGAGTCACAGCTCCGTGTATCACCCACAGTCCAACCCTGTGGAACGGTTTCACAGAACCATTAAACGTTTGTTGCGGTGTCTGTGTGAAGAATCTGGGCCCGATTGGGAAAAACACCTTCCGCCAGCATTGTTAGCGTTACGTACAGTTACACACGAAAGTACAGGGTTCACTCCTTCAGAACTAGTTCACGGGAAGAATCTAAGAACTCCAGAAACATTAGTGTATGAACAGTGGACACAGTCAGGGGATGAGGAAAGTCCTGTTACAGAATATGTTCTTAAACTCATAAATAGGATGAAAAGGTGTCAGGACTTGGCAGTTAGCAAAATGGAAGAATTACAGGTAGCTAGAAAAAAATGGTATGATAAAAATTCTGTAAAAAGGGAATTTAAGCAAGGTGACGAAGTACTCATTTTTGCAATTTCTAAACCGAATAAGTTGGCAGTTCAGTGGACTGGTCCCGGTGTAATTCAAAATAGACTGTCCGAGACGAATTACATTGTTAAGCTTCCGGATAGAAAAGAAGAAATATATCATGTAAATATGCTAAAACCGTATTACAAAAGACCCGAGAGCATTAATTTCTTGGATTGCGTAGGAAATGATGGGTACACGAACAATGATATAGATTTTCCCCATTTGGATACCAATCCAAATATTTTCAATTTTGAAGACATTGTCCAGAAAAGCAACTTGCTTGAACGTATAGATCCGCAAAGAATTGAACAATTGCATAAATTGTTGAATAAATACTCTGAAATATTTTCTAACGAGCCAGGGATGACCCATCTGGTTGAACATGATATCACGTTGATAAATGTCGTTGATAAATGCCCGTCAGAGCTAGGCCGTATAAGATTTCTCAACGACAGAATGGTATTTTAAAAACTGAAATTCAACGAATGTTAGATTTGGAAATAATTGAAGTAGGGGAATCAGATTATACCTCACCAATGATCTTAGTTGAAGCACCACATAAGGATCCCAGACCTTGTATTGATTATCGCCGGTTAAATGAGGTGATACGCACCGAATTTTTTCCATTGCCAAATATCGAAGAAAGGCTTGAATTAGTTTCATCAGCAAAATTTATTACCTTGTTAGATTTATCCAAAGGATACTGGCAGATTCCATTGAGTCCCACAGCTCAAAGATTTGCCGCTTTTGTTACCAGTTTCGGAACGTACAGGCCACTACGCATGCCATTTGGTCTGAAAAATGCTCCATATTTCTTTAGTAAACTTATGGCAGAATTACTAAGAGAATACGAAAATTTCGCTGTACCATACCTCGATAATATAGCTATATTTTCTGAGTCATGGGAGACACACCTGAAACATGTCGAATTAGTGTTAGAACGCTTGAAGGGAGCTAAATTAACACTAAAACCATCAAAATGTCGTTTCGCCCAAGATCATGTCAAATATTTGGGTCATATAGTTGGGCAAGGGTATAGGAAACCATGTGAAGCGAAAATAGAGGCCATTGAAAAGTTTCCTACTCCAGAAACCAAAACTGAAATCAGAGCTTTTTTAGGATTGGTAGGGTATTATAGTCATTACATTCCTATGTTTTCGGTATTGGCTGCACCGTTATCAGAAGCTTTAAAAGGGAAAGAAAAGAAAGGAGAAATCATCTGGACTCCTGAGTGTAATGCGAGTTTCACTTGTTTGAAAAACAAGTTAATTAGTCAACCAGTGCTATATGCACCAGATTTCTCTAAGCAATTTATTGTGCAGACTGATGCGTCAAATATGGGAATGGGTGTCATTTTAGCTCAAGAGGATAGTGCAGGAGAAGAACATCCTATCCTTTTTCTCACCAAAAAGTTTTCTCAGGCAGAAAGAAACTACACTACTACTGAGAAGGAATGTCTGAGCATTGTTTTTGCTGTTAAACGTTTACACTATTATCTAGATGGTCAAAAATTCTTGATTATCACTGATCATAATCCTCTCGTGTGGTTACAGAAGAATTGTAGCACAAACCAGCGTCTGATGCGTTGGGCATTGTCACTCCAACAATATGACTTTCAGATACAGCACAGACCTGGTCGCAAAAATAGGAATGCTGATGTGCTAAGTCGTAATATTCCCGAATGACCTGCAATTTGTTGAATGTTTCGAAAATTTTATGTATGAATGCTTTAATTTTTCTTGTTATTTTTTGTGTTATATTATTCCATTATAATTGCAGAGTTTAATGAAGAATTGTGGTTTTTTTTTGTGTTGTTCAAAAAATTATTTTGAATTCGGTTATATATAAACCCAGAAAATTCTACGTATCATATTATTTTTTTTCTATTTTTCAAATTTACTTTTCTGTGATTTAATTGCAATGTATCGCGAACAATGTTTTTTTTTTTTTAATTTTTTTGTGCCTCAATTTGCCTGACATGGTACTTCAGTGGTAATATACCCCTATATAAGTGTTAATATAATTTTATTGCAATCTTCTTATAAGCTTATTTGTGGTTAATTTAGATATTGAATTTCCATTGTGAAAATCCCAATGGAAATTTCTTTAAGGGGGGAGGAAGCTGTGACGTCCATCGAATCCTACCCCTTGAACTTATGTGGACTGCCCCGGCGGGTGCAGACAAAACATCTGCCGGTTGTAAACACCTGCTCCTGTAGAGGTAGTACGCCGTCGTCTAACAAGAGATAAGAACTTAGCCAGAGAGAGAGACGAACCGAGATAGTGAACGGATGTGCGACCAACGTGGTCGACACTAAAGTATTTTAACTAAAATGTAGAATGTACATATATTGTTATTTAAAATTAAAAATAATTTAATCAAGAATAATGATTTGTTATCTCATTGGCAAAAATGAGTTCACCACTACGCTACAATATCTTTACATTTTCAGTATACTATTTTGAGCTGAAATGTTCACTAATTTATCGTTGAAATACTAAAAGAAATAGTTTTGCAGGATAAATTATATAAAATATGAACATATGGCAATATACTTTGACATAAATTCTATAATTCCCTCAATGATAAGGGAAATTCTTCGATAAAGAAGAAAAATCCAATTGATGTAAATAATTGATGTAAAATTGTTATAAAATGCTAATAATAAATTAGGGGAAGGTGGTCATATCTAATTTATTTTTTATTTTAATAAAAAATATTCCTCTCGACACAAAATTATCCCGTAAAATTTTTGAGAGGAGTGAAATTACTCTTGAAAATTATTTTTTCTGATAACACTAATCACGTCTTTTTTGGCAACGGCAGGCATGTTGTGCGGACACGTTTTATTTTGCTCCTCAAAAAAATTATACTGTATATTTTTCAAACGTATAATAATTCCTGTTTACTAGTTGTTTTTATCCGCTCAAAATTATTACAGGTAAATTTTAATTATTTGCTTTACTTTATTTGCTTTGCATTAATTATTAAATACAAAAATCGTCTAAGGTATGCCTAATCGAAATATGTCTTGTAAGTCCTGCTCGGATATCATATTAGTGGATTCTGACCGAGTCCAGTGCTCTAAGTGTAAATCAAATTTTCATTATTTGTGTGGTGGTATCAGTGAAAAAGCTTTCAGAAAATTCACATCCGATAAAAACAAAAAATGGTTATGTGCAATGTGCCTTCAAGACTCCACGACCTCATCAGCAAGATCACAAGATGGTGAATCGGAATCCTCTCAAGACATCCTTCACAAAATAATTCAACAGAACAACGAACTTAAAGAGTTCGTTTCCCGCAAGATGGATGAATTTACGCAAGCAATAGACTTCAACAATGAAACGATCAAAGAACTAAAAACAACTATTGAAACTGTACAAAAAACAAACAATGAACTGATCTCCAAAAACGAACTCCTTTCTAAAGAAAATATCGAGATGAAAAGGGAAATGAAAAATTTGCGTTGTGACATGATCGAACTAAAGCAGTATTCCAGACTTACGAATATCGAGATTTCAAATGTTCCAGAAACTGAGAATGAAAACCTCCAACAGATTTTCACGAATATAGATGCACTAGCGAAAACAAATATCTCCGAAAATATAGTGACTGCTCATCGTGTACCAACATTCAACAAGGACAGGCCAAAACCCATTATCTTACAGTTCACATCAAAAATTATCCGTGACAACATCTTGAGAGAATTAAAGGATTGCCGAATCAAGGCTTCCGAAATAAATCCAAGATTTATGGACGTCTCTGTTTATTTCAGTGAACATCTCACACCCGAACTAAAATCACTGTTCCTTAACGCGCGAAAGTTTAAAGTGGAACACAACTATAAGTACTGTTGGACCCGTGACGGCAAAATATTCTTACGTGAAGACGATTCATCCAGGATCTTTCGTGTAAAATCTGAAGACGACTTACATTCACAGATCCATTGACTGAAATAAACAATGATTTCCAATCCAACTGTATGACTCTAACAAACCTGGATGAGTTAAAACAGTTTTTGTCGTCTGCACCAACAAATTGTAAGTCATATTGCAATATCTTCCATGTAAATATACAGAGCTTACGCGCTAACTTTGATAACTTAACCGCTTTACTATCAGAGTATATGAATCATATTTCAATATTAATTCTTTCCGAAATTTGGATCTACAATAATGAAATGGATTTATATAAAATTGAAGGCTTTGATTCGTTTTTTAAATGCAGAGATAGTAATCGGTTGGGAGGCATTGCAGTTTATACACGAAATTTGCTAAATTTCAATCAAATCGAATTTGAAATGTCAACTGCAGAAATGATATTATCATACAGCAAAAAATTGAAAATTGCATTAATATCACTATATCGCTCTCACAGTTTTACTATCTCAAATTTCAACACGGAACTGGATTCTGTCTTAAAAAGTTTAAATTATGGAAACATCATAATAATAGGAGACATGAATATAGATTTACTGACAAATAATCCCGATGTACTTGATTATCAAAACAATCTATTTCAGGTTGGATTTCAATCCTTAATAAATGAACCAACCAGAGTTAAAGATACCTCGACTTGTATCGATCATATTTTTATAAAAAATCAAAATCATAGAATATCATTTTCCTCTGGAATATATATCAACGATTTAACCGATCACTATCCCGTTCTTTTAAAATTATATTATGACAAAATTCCAATTTCCAAATCTAATGAAAATCCCCCTCTAAAATTATTGGATAAAAAGAAACTTTCAACTTATTTTAACAATTATAAATATCTCTGGTTGAATAATATCGACTTAAATTTACAATATCAGTATTTTACATCCACTCTGAACTCTATTAACAATAACTAAGTTTGTAACATATCGAAACAACAAATTTAAAAAAAATTGGATGACGTCTGAAATCTATGCCCTGATCAAGAGAAAAGAAAAATTATATACCAGATTAAGGAAGCATCCTCATGATTTATTATTTAAAACTGCTTATAATTGTGTAGCTAGGGAACTGAAATTGAAAATCATAAACACTAAAAACGAATATTATAGAAAACAATTTATTAAATATAATTCAAACCATCAGAAATGGAAATTCATTAATAATACCATCAATCATAAAAACCAAAATTCAATTTTTCCAATTTTTTCTAACAGCTTGGAACTTGCAAATCAATTCAACGCCCATTTTAAAGATATCAACAATGGTAATCTAGTATTTAACGATACTAATGAATTCAAAAATTATTTATATCCAACTGTAAATTCTTTTGTTTTGTTTGATGCAGACAATACTGAAGTCCTAAATAATCTAAACAGCTTCTACAAGAATTTTACACCTGACTACGATGGTAACAGTATATATCTTATGAAAGAATTTGCACGAAATAATGTTGAATTCCTAACAAAATTTATTAATACTTCTTTTTATTCAGCCACATTTCCTGATTCCTTAAAACGAGCAACCATCACTCCGATCTATAAATCTGGAGAGAAAAATTCCCTTTTTAATTACAGACCTATATCGATTCTCCCAATTTTTTCTAGAGTTATAGAAAAAATTTTATCATCTAGAATTTATAAATTCCTTAACCTAACAAATTTCTTTGCTGTAAATCAATATGGTTACATAAAAGGACGTGGTACCGAAAACACTCTATTAAACTTCTCTAAATTTGTTTATAACAGTATTGACAGCTGTAAATTTACCCTGGCCATATTTTTAGACATCTCAAAAGCTTATGACAATGTAAATCACTCAATTCTCATTAAGAAACTCAGTTCTGCTGGAATCAGAAGCTGGAATCATCATTGAACTGGTTCACTTCATATCTAACCAATCGTAAACAAAGAGTTAAAATTAAAAACATTCTAAGTGACTATATCACTATACAGAGAGGAGTCCCCCAGGGATCAAATTTAGCCCCCTTACCTTTTATAATATTCATAAACGACTTATGTAAACTAAATATTCATGGTACTATGATTACTTCCGCCGATGATACAGTTCTTTTGTATTCTTCCAACGATCCTAATACACTAACAACTAAAATAAATCAAGACCTGTGCTTAATCAGAAAGTGGTTCCTAGCCAATGATTTAACCCTAAATCTTTCAAAGACTAAAGTCATTCATTTCAACTTAATTCACTCTGAAATTGATTTTAATCTAAAATTCCATAGCCCAATATGTTTGATGAACCTCGACTGCTCCTGCCAAAAAATTCAGCAGGTACAAAATATCAAATATCTAGGACTTAATATTAGTAGCAATCTAAAATGGAAACTTCATGCACTAGAAATAGCGAAAAAACTACGTTTTATTGTATATAAATTCTATTATCTGAAACAAAAGGTAACGGCAGAATTTCTGAGAGAAATTTACTATGCCTGGTTTTATTCAATTGTCAATTATGGTATCATCATCTGGGGTAGCGATTACAAGACAAATCTACAGCCTATTTGTTCTATTCAAAACAGATGTTTCAAAACTATTTACAGTGCTCGTTCTCAAATCTCAATTTATAGAAATTTAAATCTACTCCCCATAAGACATAACGCCATCTACCGAATCATACTCTACATGTATCGTAATAAATCAATATGCACTGAAAGAGAGTCCATATCACTGAGAAGACCAAACGAAATTTATTGCATACCCTCATTTAGAAAAGAAATATTTCGCAAACATTTTTACTACCTTGCTCCTAAACTATTTAATGCTTTACCGTTGGTAATGCAGAATATATCTAGGTTTGCATCATTTAAAAAATCACTTTTTCAATTTATAATAGCAATAGACGATATAGATGTATATTTTCAATTATAGAAGCGAATTATATTATTATCCATACGCCTGTAGTTGCCTCATGTCAATTGTTATTATATCAAACGCTACTGTTATGTGAACATGTATTTCAGCATAATTATTACAAAAATTTATTTCATTATTTAACTTTATTTTTTTTATTATAAGTTTTGTGTTATTTTTTGTTTCTTTCGTCTTTACCTTTAATTAGTTGCTCTGTACAGGCTCAGGCCTCTAGACCAGTGGTTTTCAACCTTTTTTTGTCCATGGGCCCCCTTTCAACCATTTCTCATTCTTGTGGCCCCCTTGCGAACATGAATCCTTTCTCCCCCCCCCCCCGTTTTCCCATTAGAAGATAGTTATTCAAAAATTGTCTGAAGTATAAATATTTTTGAATTTAATTTGATTAATTTAATTTTTAATTTATGAAAATAACGAAAAAGCAAAATAAACATAATAGAATACAGTAAAAATAGAGTAAATCCCTTGGGGGTCACACAAAGGGTCTGTATCATCGTAATGTTACTTTTTGTGAAGTTCATTGTTTTGTGTTTTTCTCAGTTTGATTTGTATGTTTTATGTGTTGTGTCAGTCCAATTAAAAAAAATATTTTTAATCAATGTAAACTCTGCGCTTGAAATAGGTTCATGAATTTAAAATACTATGAATTAAAAAAAAAAACTAAAATGCGTGTGAAAATTTTTTTAAATATTTGTTTGAACCATTCATTCCAGAGAAATCGTACGCAGTGACAAAACTGTTCGTGTGAACATAATAATGATTCATTATCAGGATTTCAAGCCCATTGGAAAATATAAATAATCAGATTTTCAAATGCGAAAATTATCAGTTTGTTGACTTCAATTTCGATACGGTGAAAATCTGATATTTCATTGGATGACAAGCTACCTTCAAGTGGCTTTTTGGTTCATAATGTGACCGCTCTCTCGCAGGCGAACGAAGCAACATGCGTGTTGGCTTAAACACAACACAATATTTCACATAACAGTCCGTACTATATTTCATATACAGGGCGCATAGGTAACGGGGCATATGGCATTTTACTGGCGAACCATTGGTCTTAGAGGCATACTTCCAGTTGGAAAAAGTACCAGAATAATGTGTATTACTCAGATATTTGATTCATATTGCCAGAGGTTGTAGAGTTATTAAAATAAAAATGTTAACTTTTTATGCGGACACCCTGTGCCCCAAAATCCAATTGGAAAGTTGTTTACTGGTCTCCGACAAAAAAAATCAACGTGTCTAAGTTCAAATTTTCACTGAGATATTCGCAGAAAGTTTGGGAAAAAACAGCATTAAATGAGGGGAAACCATTTTACCTAATGCGGTTTTTTCCCAAATTTCTTCAAGTTTTTGAATTCGCTTATCTCGGTGAATATTGCATTTAGAAACGTGAAAATATTTCATTTATACAAAGCACAATTTCAATTATTTGACATTTTCATTCGAACTTCAAATCTTTGGCATTTAGACATCATTTCCAACTATCAAATCCAAGCAGTTTTTGCAGATTGTGAAAACGCATCGCTGAATTGGTTTTGCATGCGTATTATCAACACTAAAAACCATAAATTTTAGGTTGACAGATACAAAGAGACGCATTAAGCGGATTATGGACATTTCAAAGTGAAGACTTACGTGAGAATTTATTGCACTTTTTTTTAGAAATCAGCAGATGCAGTGAGTCTCTAATAAACAGATTTAAATTGCTTTAAATGTAGTGATACGCCTTTTTAGAATTTTTTTTCTAATGTCCACAATATTGTTCTTGCAGGATAGGAAAATTGCATTGAAATTATTTAGGATGCAGCAGGCCAGTAGTAGGGCAGTTAAAAGGAAGCATTACTGTATGGATTAAAAAAAGATGTGGTGTCAGTGTTTGGAGGTCACCAATTTAAAGATGTGCTGTCAATCTTGGAGGAAGTCCCAATACAGGGGCGGCTCGAGCTTACCTGTCGCCCGGGTGCGAAGCCTCATGTGCCGCCCCTACTGGTGACCCTGCCAGGAGGCTGATAGGGATTCGGTGAAGGGCACCTCGAGATAAACCTGATTTTTTTTTCAGAAGAAAGCCGCACATAACTGTTTACCGTGTAAAATGTGCGTGACCATACGTCCCGCTTTCGAAGTATAAAATTTTTTGTTCTAGAATCGTTTTACCATTCTTAATAAATACCAGATAACTTAATCCTTGAAAGAGCACTTATTTTTGTGAAGATGATATTTAACGGGGTAATTCTTATTAAGAAAAAATTTTCAAAGGTGTTTATGGTATTCCAGGGGCCGGACAAGTGAAAAACCAAAATTTTCCTTTGCCTTCATTTGACTATTGTGGATCAAATTCTGAGTGAGTGTATGGACCCCTAGGCCGGGATCTTTCGCAGGCCCCCTCCCAGTCAGATTTCTCACGGCCCCTTCTATAGTTAATTTATAGCCTGAAAAAGCCAAAAATTTATGAGAATTATCCCGGGCTCTTGTGGGGGCCATGGGTGAGGGAACCAATATGGCCCTTGTAATAGAGTACAGTGGTGGCGCTTGGCCAAGCGACCCATTGCAGCCGCACGGGGCACCGCTTGCTAAATCCGGGGTGAATGGGTGAAAAAAAAATTCAATTTGCCAAAAAAAACCAAATTGTCGGCTTTGGGGTGGGGCGCAAAATCGGAAATGAAGGGCCGAAAAAATGTTTTGTTAGGAATTTTTTGGATAAATTGTGAGGGAGGGGTGTGACACCTTCTAAGGGTAGGACTGACAGGGGCTATAGCTTGAGGCCTGGGACAAAATCCTCATAACTTTTCTTTTTTCACTCTATAAATTAACTGTAGAAGGGGCCCCGTGGAAAATCGGGCATGGACCCTACGAAAGATTCCCTGACGCATGAGGTAGGGGGTGCAAAAAATAAGTCCCACACGGGTACAGATTTAGTCTCGAGCCGATAAGATAGCTTCCATTCTTGTTTCTGGTATTACGATCAGAGGCCTTGTCTATTTTCTCAACGTTTCCGTTGTCGAGGTATAGTTGGACTCTACTAAAGTCGACATCACCCTAAAGCGTGATGTCGTGAATTTTGACTGTGTTAAATTTTGTTGTCTTAAGTAAAGTCTACGCTGCCGCCCGGGTGCGCCGCACCCCTTGCACCCTCGCTTAAGCCGCCCTTGTCCCAATACATTATCACAGCAATGTAGTTTTAAAAAATTTTAAATTTCGCGGGTATTTTTCCCCATGTATGATTTGATCTCTTGGAGTTCGTTATAACTGAATTCGACTTTATTTCTTTTCATCAGAGCAATGGATTGGCACCCCCTTTCAAAATTCATAAAAAAATACCCCGGAGCAATCATTCTCTATTCGATGTTTATAAATATATTCCCCATCAGACCACTCAGAGCTGGCTTTGTGCTAAACTAGATGGCTATCCGTCTGTAATTGTATGAAAACTATGGGTTTTTTACAAGCTTTCATTTTTCACCCATCTACTTCTTGGATTACATTTACTACCGACAGACCAGACACGACCCAGGCCAACACCTACTAGAGAATTTTCAAGGCCGCAACACGAGCTCGTGACGTCACTAAACTTAGGCGACTGCTTGCGCTACGCACTGTGGAATCGACTTGATATATGTACCGTACTCATTTATTATTCCGCGAGTAAAATTGGTGCTGTGAAATATTTCTGCCTTAACGTTTTACTAGATGAATTTAGGTTATATATATTTATATTTTTTTATTTTAATCATCCCCCCCCATTTTTCAGTTCAGATAAAAATACAAAAAATTCCCTGTACTTGTCTAGGTTCACAGAACCATTGAAATTATCCTTTTCCTCCTTGAAAATGGGTTTTAGGAAAATAAATTTATAACTTAAATATGAATATTTTTTTTCTCAATCAAGTTTCATATCACACACCTACAGAGAAAAAAAAAATCAACAGAAAGTGGAAGTTTTTTTTAAATTAATATTTTCAAATATATTTTACGAATTGGGAAAACATTATCTGCTTAAACATTGTCTTCTCAAACAATTTAAGCAATAATTTAAAAATTTCCTTCAAATGTTTTTCATTACACACAAGCAAGAATTTTAATATTCAAAAGCTAATAAAATGGTTCTTAATAACAGTAAAGGAGAACAAGATAACTTTCATTAAACTTTATTTACAAAATTATATACACTTTATTTACAAAATTATATACACTTTATTTACAAAATTATATACACTTTATTTACAAAATTATATACACTTTATTTACAAAATTATATACACTTTATTTACAAAATTATATACACTTTATTTACAAAATTATATACACTTTATTTACAAAATTATATACACTTTATTTACAAAATTATATACACTTTATTTACAAAATTATATACACTTTATTTACAAAATTATATACACTTTATTTACAAAATTATATACACTTTATTTACAAAATTATATACACTTTATTAAAAAATATTATATTTCATAAACAATTGTATCGCACAAACCATCAAATTCCTTTATATTTTTGTAAAAGTTTGTAATTTTCTTCTTTTACGCTGAGCCATTAAAGATATGGAATCATTTACTTTTTTTGCAGTAATTTTTCAAAAATACATTTGTAGCTCGTTTTATTACAGAAATTGCTATTAAATCTGCAGAATGACCACTGCCACATGTATCCATTGGTATCTCAACTTCATACGATCTTAAAATATGCATTGTTACATCGCAACAAATTTTGCGTTTATTTTTCACTTTGAGAAATTCCGTTTCACAAACTGTTAACAATTTCGAAACAACAACATAATTATAGTAAACAATAGTTATAATAACATCATTAGGATATTTTAAACCACCTCGGTCTAAATTTTTTATTAGAGCAAAAGCTTTATCTTGCTCGGCCAATAACTTTTCGGTCAAGAGCACTTCTTTGCAAACAAGAAATTGAAGTTTTTTTAGCACAGCATGGATACAATAGCCTGCTATATATGTAATAGATGGAATGAAAATTTTTAATTCTTCCATGTCATTAGATGAAATGGAAATTTCATTTGAAAGTATTTTACTTACATTTGGCTCATCATTTTCTATTTGATCACAACTATGCCCCTCATCAACATCATCAATACCCACATTACAGACACCATATGTACTGGACTTCAAAGTCAGTGGTAGAAGGGACTGTAGCCTTAGTTTTTTTTCCACTTCATATACTTGTGCCAATGACACATGATATTGGGAACCAGCCAGCTGACGATAACGACCAAAACGGTCTTCCAGAGCATCAGTCTGGAATTTAGCTGGTAAAATAAAAATAAAATAAAATAAAAAATAAAAAAAATACCGAGTTCATCATTACAATAATTGGCCATTTCAGTAATAGCATAGGTAGAATGCTTCAAGGCAAGTTGTGTTTCTTTGGTAAAACCATCACATTGAGAATTACTCTCCCAACATTCCAACCAATGTAGGAAATCATTTAAGAATCTCAAACGTGTATCTCCAGCTTTATTGGTCAGTGGCTTTTGAAATTCATTAAGTTTATGCGAGCCTAGAAATAATGTTTTCACATTCATAATTTCCCACCAAGAACAAATTATATCAATGAAATCTGCAGTATCATTTGCACTTTGTATGTCGTAAGCTTCACTTGCCACTTTCAACCCAGCAGCAACATGCCGGTTTATAACCTGAAGTGCTAATTTTACACTTTGCTTCTCTATGTTTGAAGGAAAAAGATTTTGTAGTGAGGGTATGTGCATGCTTAACATTAGAATCTGACTCCATGTCATGCAATTTTCTAATAGCTGCAAATGAAGCATACTTAAGGGAACTTCCATTGCAGTTACATTCACCATCTGAACAATTGAATGAGAACTTTGGATAATGCATGCAAATGCCAGGAGTTTTCTGGTTCAACCAGTTGTTACGCATGCATTTCAATATATGAACACAATCAATAATGAAAAAAAGGGGACGTTCAGCATCACATGGGTGCGGATAGCAAATGCTTAGCTGTGGAGGAGATGTTAAAAGTGAGATGGATTTTTTATTAATAGCATTGTTATCAGTGCTAATACACATAACGCGAAATCCAACACTTTCCCACCCTTTTATTACTTTCAATATTATCCCATTTAATATGTCAGCTGATATTTTTGAAACCGGAAGTATATGTACAACATCTTTGTAATTAGATCTTATACTCTGCACCATGAATGTGAAGGCCGAGTTTGCCACTTTATCACTATCGTGTGAAAATCCAATAATACTCCCACCTTTATATTCCAGGAAAGGTTTTATATGGATTTCATCAATCATTAAATTGACATATTTATCCTTATCATCCAAGTAAGTTATTTTTTCCTTCACATATTTTAAAAATGTGTCTGCCAACTGCTCATGGTGGGGATCAGTTTGGAATTTTGAGCATAACCTTTTCAAAGTGAATGGGTGGGGTAATACAAAATATCCACTATTTCTGATGAAGCGATAAGCATGTGGTGATATTGAAAAAACCAATGAACAAAAAATTAACAATGAAGATGAATAACGTCGTTGAGTTGAGCAAGATGAATTGATTAATGACAACTGTTCTAATAAGAAATCGACAACATAGTCATTTTCTTCTTTCAACCCCTTCAAATTTTCAACAACATTTTTTGCCAACTTAATTATGGAATCAAACTTACAACTCTCTTTCGGGCAAACTATGAGTTTGGTAACTTCTTTTAAAAGAGCAATTATTTCAAAAATATTTTCCATTTTTCGAGGAAACTGTTTGCCATTCACATCATTGAGTACCAAGTTATTATGATACACTGATACACTCGAATTTTGGTCGATAGTCACACAATAAGAAACTGCAGGGCATGGAAATACACTCAGATGTACAAACAAAGCCATATCGTTTTTGAAAATAACATCATATTCCTGTGGAACATTTACCTTTTCCAATAGCTTTTGAAGGTCTTCCACAGATTTGAAGTGGTTTTTGTTTTTATAGTCATTTTCAGAAATGACACTTTGAGCTATGCCTTCTTGAAGATGATCATTTTCGAGCCTCGTTCTTCTTGCATCAGGATCTTCTCGACAGCTTTTGTTCGATGACAAATACTTTGGGCATCCTGGAAATATTGATGGTACGGCTCCTTCACAAGGTCGAGGTTGTGAGAGCTTGACGACCAGTTTCTTGCCAGAGGCTGGATCATAATGTTGAGCGACTCTTCTAATGTCATTTTCACTGAAATGTAATTCACACACCTGTGTAAGAAAAAAAGAATTTTACTTGGCAATCTACTGATTTACAAGGATTCATTAAAATATCAATTAAATCATACGATAAATATGCCTGATGAGGATCATGATAAGATAATGAAGCACTATAGTCAGCTTTGACAAAAATTGTTTGCTCCAAAAAAACCAAATTTTAAAAAAAAAATTCAATATTTTATTTTTCCTAAATTTCGAGTCGAATCGAAAATTTCAACTTTGCAGGGCGTTTTCCTCTGTGTTGGGAATAAATAGAATAACTTTCCTTCGGGGGTCATGAATTCTAATACAACTGTCACATATTAAAAAGAAATGTGATAAACATATGGGTATTAATCAAGAAACTATACATAATAAAAAATTAGACAACCATAATTTTTTATGGGCAGTATATTTATGTTTTATCATAATTATTGGTGTTTAATTGCTCTTATTGGGTTGCTGTATTTGTGATATATATTTAACATCCATATTTTTTTAAGGGCAGCTTTTGTCAGCCACCTCATTGGACATTTTGTCTGTTGTGGTATTTGTAATAGGGGGTATCAAATATTTTTCATAACAGTAATAGTTCTCAGTTTTTAAATTATAGGCAATATTATTAAGCTCTGAAGATCTGTCTTTAAAACATACTAAAAATCTCATTTGGCATACCAATGACATCAAATTCTACCAATTGTTTCCCCCCCCAAAAAAAAAAAAACTCCATCACATTTGTTTAAATATTAATGTGTAAATAATATGAACCAATCTTCACTTTACTGGTATTACATCACACATGTTAAAAAATAATTATATTCAAAATTGCTTCAAACATTAGTCTGATTTAAATCAGAAATTTTTCGTTAGCAAATGTTCATTAGCAAATTGATTATTCAAATCAGTATTTTTAGCTTCAGTTACTTGTATCAAATTTCGGGAATAAAAAAGAAAATTCTACAATATGCAATATGTATTATTTGTTTCTAAAATCTGGCAATTACGTAATTCCAATATTCAAAAATAATTTTAGTTATGCACTTACCTTGTGATTCTCTGTCGGAACGAAGTCTTTTCTTGGAATGGCTGAAAGCCAACGCTTCCTCAACATGGCATTCTCCGGGAATGAAAATACTGATACTTTGGGACCTTTAACATAGTTTCCCCGACAATAAGGTACACAACATTTATATGGCATGATTGTTAAATTTTTTTAGGTGTTCAAATTCACAGAAACGAATAAAAAAGAACGATTTTAAGAGCTTCGTTTTCGCACATGTCTGACAATAACAACGTGGAAGATACAAGGTAGAAGCCAAGCAACGTGCTTTGTTGGCGAGAAAACAGCGTGCCTACATACGTTGAAGAAAAATAGCTTTTTATCACTTGGCGCGTTTTTTCGAATAACTAATGGCTTGTCGTAGGCTGATGGCAACCATTCCATTTAATTCTTCGGCCTAACTATGCTACGTCACAACTACTTTTGGGTTACCGTGTACAGGCCTTGTTTTCTAGTGGGTGTTGCCCAGGCTCTGTCCCTTCCGGGATATAAGCCTTTTACTCTTGCGGGTTGGGTCGCGCTGAGGAGTACATGTACTACCAGCACTCAAAAGAATGTCAATAAATGGTCAACAAAGCTTTGTCTGTTTTCTTCATGGCAGCCCTCTTTGAATGAAAAGTCTGAACACACGCAATTTTCTGTCTTTACAGTTATTCCATTTTGCTTAAACCTCTTCTATAGTTTGTGTCAGGGCCTACTGTCACCCCCAAGTCGTAAAACCACCGAGATTACATGAACCACTTTTTTTTATTTTCTTCTTCCTCATGTTAATGTTACTTGAATGGGGAAAAATTACGAAAAAGATATTCTATGCACTTTGTTTGAAATTAAATTTTTTAGTCACTCTGACTAAAAAATTTAATGTCACAAATTTCTTCATGGCCCCTGTATCAGTAGCCGTGGCTCCCCTTTTGCAAGATTTTCATCCGTGGCCCCCGGTTGAGAACCACTGCTCTAGACAACAAACATTGAGATTTGACTGCTTCATGTATTATTTAACTTTGGAAACAAATAAAATATTTTATTTAAAAAAAAAAAAATTTCTCCCTGTACATTTTAATATTAAAATTTTTCATTTATACGACAAATGATTTCAATTATGTCGACGCGAAATTCGCGTATATTGTTGGACTCTTGAACGTCGTGAAGTTAAATTATTTATACTTATTTACTTATTGATTTTAATTTGATATAATTCTTACGATTATTTATTTTTAATATTAAAATGTGGATACAATTTTCTTCGTTTACCATTTCTTTGGATCTTGCATTATTCTCGAAATAGTTTGTGTTTTTGCATCTTGCAAGTTTATTTCCGTGAATACGGTATTACTTAACGTATACGATTATATTTATAGGATATCGACATGGCAAATAGGCCCGTAATACACATGTTACTAAATAGCACGAAAGCATGCCACTTTCTTGCTACTTAGTATTAGCATGTATATCACGGGTGAATCGCGAGATGAATATTCTTATTTATAGTCGTATTATCGTATTAGAGTTTGTGAGTTAGGAAGATAGTTTTAATACCTAATTTCAATGAAGAATAAAAATTCAAGTTGGCTTGATTGAAAATGCATAGAAAAAAACGGAACATTTTTTCCAAAAATTCGGAATGGTCAAAATTACGTGAAAATAAGGATTTGTTCTGATAAATACAGGACGTATAGTCATCACACATATATCAGCATAATTGAAAAATAATTACACTAATTTCCAGCATATTATCAGTAGGGTAACCACGTGTCCCGTATTTCACGGGGCATTCTCGTATTTTCATGTAAATTAGGTCGTTCTGACTTCCTCTTTATACAATTTTCCTATTCATTTCAACAATTTGAATTTAAAATTTTTACTGAAATTGTGAAAATGAAGATAATTTTCATAATTTATAAAATATTTTGATAATTATGGCTAAATTATTAAATTTTCATCTTGAATACTTGCCATGTTCAACATTTTTTCGGTTATAGTTCAATTCGCTGCGATTTCTATTATCCCGTCTTATTGCTCACCCCTCGTTAATTTTTCAGAAATTTTAACACAGTTGGTAATTTTGCCAACATTTTCAGTGATGTCCCTTATTTTTCTTTATAAAATTCTAATTTTCAATATTTTTCTTACGAAATATGGTCACCACGTCACGATGAACGATTTTTTTTCCTGAATTTGTTTTTTTACTGTGATTTGTAGTAGCTCAAAATGTCATTTGATCATTTTTGTCGCATCACGTCATCAACTTTATTTATGATTCTGTTGAATTTTAAGATAATACATATTCGGCCGCCGAGTATTCGGTTATTCGTCCAAAACACTATTCGTTCCATCCTTAATAAGACACTAATAGAATTTTAATTTTCTGAATCGATTAAGCATGAATATCGCATGGTATCTATCATTTCGATTCATTATGCTCAACTCAAAGATTTTTTTAATAGACCACCTATTATATGCAAATGCATAAATATTAAATAATACAGTGGTTCCCGCTCTTATAACGTTTTCTAAAAAACTGTCATGGAAAACGTTGTGAGCGAGAACCGCTTTAAATAGGAAATCTTAATGAGAATTACAGTCGATCCTGCCTTCCGTTTTCTCGCTTAGTACGACTTATTCTGATGTTCCCAACTCACCAATTCACACTATGAGATTTCCCATTTAAAGCATTTCTCCGCTTAACGTCACAACGTTTTTGTGACAGAATTTTTGAAAAATGTTATAAGCGGGATCCACTGTACTTAGAATTGAGACCACAGAAATAAGTCGTACTAAGTGGGAACACTATAAGCGAGAACGTTATAAACGGGATTGACTGTAATCGAAATAAGTGCATAGTTTTAGATCACTTCATTGAAATAAAATCTTTTTTTAATGTTTCTGAAGAACTAGTTCACGTTTTCTATATTATCATATTTCTATCCATGTGTGGCATCTGTGAGTTGCCATGATTTTTATTGATTAAATTTAGTTCAGTTGATGTAGTTATTTTTCTTTTCCTACGATATATCTTGTATTTACGATCAATCCATATCGTTTATGTATATGATCGTATAAGTGCTCATTAATTTATGTATGATTATACTAATTTTTCCTCTTATGAAACAATCAACTCCCTTTTGTTTGACAATGCCGTAGTTGGGTCCACGCACTGGGCTGATAATACTCGGGCGAGATTAGTTGTAGAGACTCTTTACAGGATAGAAATCCCTCGAAATAAGGACTTATGATCACCTCCGCGCCGAGCTCGGTATAATAATGATAATAACAACAATAGTTGTACTGAAGCAATATATTATTATAGTGTTGTGGTTATGTCGGACTTTTTTTTACGTGTAGCAATCCATCACTTGTCAGTGGTTCAAAGAAGGCGTGTTTTTTAAACTTGTTCTGGTGACTGGTAGACGATTCACGTCTTTCATTGTTCAAATTTCATCAAAAGCTTCTTATGCATCAAATACATGTCTTTATAATGTCCATCAAAGCGAAAATCGCCACATAGCAGCTTGGTGGAAAAATTAGGGTTAAACCGAAAACATCGTCATCTCGGCAAAATTTGTCCGATTTTGACCCGGCTTCTTGTTGTATTTATTTTGTCGCCATTTAACAGGTTGGGGAAACAAATGGGGGATACAGCGCCAATATCCAGGGAGAGGAAAAAATTGTCCGATTTTGACCCTATTTACCTGTTTGTCCGCATATGTCCCGTCCGACTTTGACTCGCTACCGTGTGTACTATCACCTCTTAAAGTTTTTAACATCTTTTCGGAATCACCCTGTAGAGTCGTATACCTCCAAGATTCTAGATATATTACGCTGCTCGTGGTGGACAGAATAAGTCAAAAAAGAAAAGTCATCAGGCTCGGATTTCTGTCTGCATATTTTTTTTAATTTTTGCATATTTCATGCTTTTTGATAAAAAGGAAATATGCAACAAATAAAAAAATATACAGACAGAAATCCCAACACCACTCGCAGCGAGAAATGAACATTCCTACACAAAGCGCAAATTGCGGCTTATACGGCGAAATTAAAATTTCAAAATTTATTTGATCGCAATTTATTATTCTTATCGTCACCCCACCGCCCCTCGCAGCAAAAAATGAAAATTCCTACAGAAAGCGCAAATTGCGGCTTATACGAGAAAATTGAAATTTCAAAATTCAATTGTTCGCAAATTATTATTTTAATCAGTTCCCCAACACCCTTCGCAGCGAGAAATAAAAATCCCTACAGAAAGAGCGAATTGCGACTCATACTATGAAATTAAACTTTGAAATTTTATTTGGTCGCAATTTATTATTCTTATTGTCGCCCCAACGCCCCTCGTAGCGAGAAATGAAAATCCCTACAGAAAGCGCGAATTACGGCTTATACGGCGAAATTAAAATTTCAAATTTTATTTGATAGCAATTTATTATTTTTATCGTCACCCCAACGCACATCGCAGCGAGAAATAGAAATTCCTACAGAAAGCGTGAATTGCGGCTTATACGGTGATATTAAAATTTAAGAATTTATTTCATCACAAATTACTATTCTTATCGGTGCCCCAAGGCCCCTCGCATCAAGAAATAAAAATCCCTATATAAAGAGCGAAGTGCGGTTCATACGGTGAAATTAAAATTTGAAATTTCATTTGGTCGCAATTTATTATTCTTATCATCGCAATAACGCCCTTCGGAGCGAGAAATGAACATCCCTACAGGAAGTGCGAATTGCGGCTTATACGGTGAAATTAAAATTTCAAAATTTGTTTCATCGCAATTTATTATTCTTGTTGGTGCCCCAACGTCCCTCCTTTAGGAAATGAAAATCCCTACAGAAAGAGTGAATTGCGGCTTATACGGCGAAATTAAAATTTTAAAAAATTTTTGGCAATAATTTATTATTCTTGCCCTCGCCCCAACGCCCTTCGCAGTGAGAAATTGAAATTCCTACAAAAAGCGCGAAGTGCAGCTTATACAGTGAAATAAAAATTTCAAAAATTTTTTGGCAATAATTTATTATTCTTATCGGTGCCCCAACGCCCCTCGCATCGAGAAATGAAAATCCCTACAGAAAGTGCGAATTGCGGCTTATACGGCGAAATTCAAATTTAAGAATTTATTTGGTCGCTATTTATTATACTTATCGGTGCCCCAACGCCCCTCGCAGCGAGAAATGAAAATCCCTACAGAAAGAGTGAATTGCGGCTTATACGGCGAAATTAAAATTTCAAAATTTATTTGATCGCAATTTATTATTCTTTTCGGTGTCCCAACTCCCCTCGCAGCGAGAAATGAAAATCACTATGGAAATAGCGAATTGCAACTCATACGGCGAAATAAAAATTTCAAAATTTATTTGGTCGCAATTTATTATTCTTATTGTCGCCCCAACGCCCCTCGTAGCGAAAAAGAAAATTCCTACAGAAAGCGCAAATTGCGGCTCATACGGTGAAATTAAAATTTGAAATTTTATTTGGTGGCAGTTTATAATACTTATCGGTGCCCCAACGCCCCTCGCATCGAGAAATGAAAATTCCTATATAAAGAGCGAAGTGCGTCTCATACGGCGAAATTAAAATTTGAAAATTATTTTGGCAATAATTTATTATACTTATCGTCGCCCCAAACCCCTCGCACCGAGAAATGAAAATCCCTACAGAAAGCGCGAATTGCAGCTTATACAGCGAAATTAAAATTTGGCATTTTATTTTGTCGCAATTTATATTATTCTTATCTGTGCCCCAACTCCCCTCGCAGCGAGAAATGAAAATCCCTACAGAAAGAGCGAAGTACGGCTCATATGGTGGAATTAGATTCTTGAATTCGACAGTGTCGGGATTTTGATTTGTCGTGATTTTGACCTGTGGAGACTGTAGTCTGTGGGGATTATGAACGGAAGAAGTTATAGTTAGTGAACGGTTATTCCTGAAGTTCCATTCATTGCAGTTATTAAAGGGAAGGAGACAAACCTGGCTCATACCTGAACTCCCGATATGAATTTTGATACTTTTGTTTTATACAGTACAGGATAAATTCAGAAGGGCTCGTAAAAAATACTGGCCTTAAAACCCATCAAACATCCTGACGTATGATCTGTGGCTACTGAATGTAATGGCCCTGCCTCCAGGACATTAGAGTGGGACGTGCAAAGGATTACTTATTTTAAGCGTTGGATATTGGGTACATTATAAATATTTGATAATTCAGTTTTTACTTCTTCAATGTTTTATGACTAATAATTTTCGGATGTATCTTTAACTTGAGAATGGTAGCTTTCCTTCCTAGATATTCTAATTTAGAGTGTATATTCGTCTAATTATTGCAATTGCACAGGAGAACCATGGGGTGGTAAAATGAATGGGGTGGAAAATGAAAAGCAAGCAACGGTATAATACATTTCATACGGAGTTTGACAAAAAATACCGAATTTTTACCCATTTGGAACTTTCCAACGTTCATATCTTATGAAAATATAATTTTGCTACACACAAAAAAACTTTTTTTAAACTTGGTTTCGAGTTCCGAAAGTTTTTAAAAAGAGTCAAATACACCAAAAAAATTAGAATTTTTTTTTTTGCAAGAGACAGCAGAATTTATTAAGTATAAACTTAGTTATACAGTTTTTACAACCATTAAATAAGAAGCATGTGGCAGGATACCAAATAGTTTCATAAATAAGACGAAATCCAGAAAGATTTGAACACAATACCGGGAAGTTTCTAAGGATTTTGATAGAATAGTTTTTATGAATAGTCTTTGATTTCAGACCGTGTCAGTTTTCCTGTAACGAAAATAAAAAACGAAAGAATGTCAATGATACTTAGGTATTCAATTGATTTATCAAGTTTTAGTATAGTATCAAGAAGTGCAAAATCAGCATGCAAAATAAAACATTCGTGTGAAATAGTTGACTTACTCAGATAATAATTTCGAATGCAGAAGGACAGAATTTTCATTAATTATTCACACTTCTTATGCAATAAATTTCAAAATTTTCAGATCATGTGCCATGAATGTTAATACTATATAAGTAAGTAAATAAATGATCATAACCGCGAGACACCCAGGCTCTGTCGCAAGAAGCAACGTAAGCTCTTCGGCCTTCCCAGGGGGGGAGGTCCAGGGCATCTCCGGCAAAACCATTATTTATTGATACGTCAAAGATTACATATAGTGAAAGGAAATTAAAAATTATGTAAAAAGAAGAATCAAATTAATCAAGTTAAAGTCAAGGTGCAACGGGAACGGATAATAAATGATCATGGAAAGTTGTATAAAATCATATCGCAAAGGCGCAATCAGAAATTTGAAATTGAAATTAAATAAATAAATAAATTTGATTGATCGAGGATTGTTTAACAGAAAGGCAGAGCACCCCATTGCGCTCGGGCAGTTCAGTACATTCTATCCAATTCGCTTTTGATCACAGTTGAAGGTCTCTAAAATATCTCCGGGACACTTGATTATACACTGCTGGCCACCGTAAATGCAACACCCTGATGGAAGCATGCAAATAATATGAAATTTACAACATGCATTAGCGGAGGTGATATATGCAAATGATTAGAATTTCAGCGCAGACTCACATCACGCGCGCATGTGGTGCCACTTCAAAGCGCTATTTAAGGCTTGGAGATTTCGACGATTGGAAGTACGGCAATTGTGTTTTTCTTGTGGTTTTTTCAAAAAAACGATCATCTTTTGATCAAGTATCCGAGTTCGACAGAGGAAGGATAGTGGCCTACCGAGATTGTGGATTATCTTTCAGGGAAATCGGTAGTCGTGTTGGACGAAACCAAACAACTGTAATGCGGATATGGGATCGTTGGATGCAGGAGGGTACGACGGACCGACGTGTTCGATCGCATCCACCTCAGTGCACCACTTCACGTGATGACAGGCGTATTGTGCGTATGGCAGTGACGGATCGCTCAGCCACATCACGAACCATAGCACAGCACATTCAGTCTGTACCGCATCATCCAGTGTCTGCGCGTACCATTCGACGCCGTTTACAGCAGAGTGGTCTGTCCGCAAGACGTCCATTGCTTCGTCTACCCTTGACGCAGAACCACAGACGTCTCCGCCGCCAATGGTGCGATGAAAGAAGGATGTGGACGGCACAATGGAATGAAATTGTCTTTACTGACGAGTCACGCTTCTGTCTGCAACACCAAGATGGTCGGATTCGAGTCTGGAGACACCGTGGAGAGAGGATGCTGAACAGCTGCGTTATGCACCGCCACACTGGTCCTGCACCGGGTATTATGGTATGGGGCGGTATTGGATATCACTCTCGCACTCCTCTAGTACGCATTGCCGGTACTTTAAAAAGCCAGCGCTACATCTCCGAGGTGTTGGAGCCAGTTGTCCTTCCTTACCTTCAGGGCTTGCCCACAGCCATATTTCAACAGGATAATGCGCGACCACGCGTGGCACGCATTGTCCAAAGGTTCTTTTTAAATACCAAAAACACTATTATACAAGTGTGAGAATAATTTGTTGAGTTGTATACAACTCTCAAACGTTTGTAAAGAAAACAGGGGAGGGAGGGAGGGGTGGGTGCTGTCTGTCAACTGAGGGGATATTCTGGAGAAAGCTACACCTCTCTCTTTTAGACTTGGTCTTTAATGGTCACAAACCAACACTGTCAATTTTTTTTTACCATGACTTGTGATTGCATGGAAAAACAAGTCAATGCCTTTGAAAAGGGGCTAATAGTCAAGGGGTGAATATGATTCAAGATGAAAAAAAATCGAGGCTTCAAAAATCTAGAGAAATTCTCTAATTGATATTTTGTGCGGAAAATTTATGAATAATTATTTTTATCAAAGGGATGTGTAAAATTTGATCAGTATAGTGGAATTAATGCTATGGAAAAGGTAAGATATATACTGTATATATAAACTGAAGAGCCAAAAAAACTGGTCAGGCATGCGTATGCAAATAAAGAGATATGGAACCAATCAGAGTACGGCGCTGCGGTCAGCAACGCCTATATAACACAACAAGTGTCTGGCATAGTTGTTAGATCGGTTACTGCTGCTACAATGGCAGGTTATCGAGATTTAAGTGAGTTTGAACGTGGTGTTATAGTCGGCGCACGAGAGATGGGACATAGCATCTCCGAGGTAGCGATGAAATTTGGATTTTCACGAGTGTACCGTGAATATCGGGAATCCGGTAAAAAATTAAATCTACGACATCGCTGCGGCCGGAAAAAGATCATGCAAGAACGGGACGACTGACGAGAATCATTAAACGTGACAGACGTGCAACCCTTCCGCAAATTGCTGCAGATTTCAATGCTGGGCCATCAACAAGTGTCAGCGTGCGAATCATTCAACGAAACATCATCGATATGGGCTTTCGGAGCCGAAGGCCCACTCGTGTACCCTTGATGACTGCACGACACAAAGCTTTACGCCTCGCCTGGGCCCGACAACACCGACATTGGACTGTTGAGGACTGGAAACACGTTGCCTGGTCTGACGAGTCTCGGTTCCAATTGCTTCGAGCTGATGGACGTGTACGGGTATGGAGACAACCTCATGAATCCATGGACCCTACATGTCAACAGGGGACTGTTCAAGCTGGTGGAGGCTCTGTGATGGTATGGGGCGTGTGCAGTTGGCGTGATATGGGACCCCTGATACGTCTAGATACGACTCTGACAGGTACGCAAGCATCCTGTCTGAACACCTGCACCCTTTGATGTCCATTGTGCATTCCGACGGACTTGGACAATTTCAGCAGGACAATGCGACATCCCACACGTCCAGAATTGCTACAAAGTGGCTCCAGGAACACTCTTCTGACTTTAGACACTTCCGCTGGCCACCAAAATCCCCAGACATGAAGATTGTTGAACATATCTGGGATGCCTTGCAACGTGCTGTTCAGAAGAGATCTCCACCCCCTCTTACTCCTACGGATTTATGGACAGCCCTGCAGGATTCATGGTGTCAATTACCTCCAGCACTACTTCAGACATTAGTCGAGTCCATGCCACGTCGTGTTACGGCACTTCTGCGGGCTCGCGGGAGGCCCTACACGATATTAGGCAGGTGAACCAGTTTTTTTGGCCAGTGTATTTCTTTGCTCAGTCTGAATTTCTGTATCATGTAGGTCTGGGCACCATGTCCCAAAAGAGGAATTTTACAGGGGAGAGTAGTTTAAAGAATTTTTTTTAGTACAGTAATGTCTCTCTATGGAGCTCGTTAATTTTAATATATATCTGTTATTTATTGAAAAGGGATTTACTGCCCCCATACCTTTGTGTAGTGTGACGAAAGCACTGCAAATTAATAGCGTTATCTCAAACGGGCATAGTGCCTTTTACCTCCGGCATACAGATTTAGAATATTCAAAATGAGAAAAATTAAAAAAAAGTTAAAATGTCATTTGATAACTGTAGGAAAATTAGAGAAAATTCTCTCCCAAAGAAATTTTAAATTACTAACCTTGAAAAACAATTAAAATCAATAGAAGTTGATTTAGGTATCCGACTACGTTTAAAACCTCATTTTGAAAGAGAAAATTTTTTATTTTTTCATTTTTATGAAAGCTCTATTTTTTGTGATTTTAAACTAGGCCTAGTTTTTTTTTCAGAAGACGCTTAGAACCGAAGTTACGTCCATTTTAGAGTTGCGTTTTTGCATCAAGTAATATGTGAATGAAAGTGTTAAAGGTGTTTTATCAAGAATGCAATTAAAATTTCTGACATTTTACTTGAGTTTGAAATATGATTTCTAAAAATTTATTGACTGTATCGTTACCAAATTTTAATATCATATTTTGATATTTATTACCAAGGGTCATAAACCAAAATCTAAGGTGTATTAAATGTATTCGTCTAATTGCAGTGTTCTACATACACGATAATTTAAGTGACATTTCAAAAAAATGCCCACGTAACTGTACATCAATTGAGTGAAATTACACTTTTACCAAAATTTGGGATTCGAGTCGGAGTGAAAACGTCATGTAGTTGATGTTACGTGGTGCATAAATGTAATATTACACTATAAAAAATTATAGAGAATAATTGAGCCAAAAATGGGCGTCGTATAAATGAGAACGTTTTATAAATTATAGTCGTATAAACGGGGTTCCACTGTAAATAAGTGACTTCCCGAATTATCAGAAAATACGATTTCCCGTTCCCGATGGCTCCAAAATGTCGGAAATTCGGAAACCCTATTTCGGACTGAAGAGTTACGGTCCAGAAGGATTATTTCCATACATTCCGTCCACATCTGACATCTTCAGTGGAGACGACAGCGTATTTGAGAAATCTCGGGTGTCCAGATAATACGAATTAGAAAATTTGTGTCACGTAGACAGTAAGAGACGTCCAGACCAGTAAGAGATTTCGTTGATACCGATCAACGGAATGTATGCTGGCTTCACTCTTGACAAAGTGTAATTGCTAATATATAAAACTCTCCCGTCTCCAATGAGGATGGCCACCGCAGGTGTAGACGAAGAATATAGGAATAACTTCTGTAGACAAGGCTGTTTATACAAGGATGATGTCACTCTTTTCAACTTATTTGAATAGCTAGCTGATGTGAAGATGAATTCAGGAAAGAAAGAAAATTGAGTTTTCCCGCAAAGGCAGTTAAATTTTCTTTCTTTCCTGAATTCATCTTCGCTGTTGAAACCTTCGTATGGCTCTTTGATATGGAATCTTCTAACTTTGACAAAGACAGTGAAAGCCAACAATCTTTTAAGATAAATGTACATCACAATACATATAAAGAAATTTCAGGATAATTAAATATATTAAATATAATCTTACGCATCATCAGATAGGCAGCGTTTTTAAGTAAACGCCAAGGACGGTTTCTGAAGGGATTATCTATTTCCAAACGCACACGACCATCTCGCAAGTTGAACTCTTTTATTGTGAACTTTTCGTTAATCCATTCTTTAGGTAAAATAATTTCTGATATTTCCAGTACATTTTTTTTCGAGCTGATCTTCCTCCATTCCGTTATTGCCTGAAATATTCGAAAAGATAGGAATGCGCAAATGTGTTCGAAATTTTTCCAAGTAAGAAGCAAATTTGTGCTGCATTTGCAGCATTAGCAAGCCTCATGATAGTGAAATGAAATTTGTCAACTTGTTATCAACACGTTACGAAATTCATTCGTACGTGTTTAAAAATAATTGTTAATTTTTTTTACGTAAAAACTCTTTTCTAACTTACCTTAGACTTTACTTGGCTAATAAAGTGAGATAATAACTGAAAATT
This sequence comes from Pholcus phalangioides, assembly GCF_987345545.1. Lineage (NCBI taxonomy): Eukaryota > Metazoa > Arthropoda > Arachnida > Araneae > Pholcidae > Pholcus > Pholcus phalangioides. Next base: position 46,677,035 of record NW_028301604.1, on the reverse strand, counting down.
CTCGTTAGAATGAGCATTATCTAGAATATCATCCACCATTTCCATCATTTTTTCGAAATAGTGCCTGAACTTCTCTATAGCTTCTGCTTTGATGTCATGATATTTCTTTATCCAATATTGGTATAAAGGCGTCTTTTTCAGTTCCAAAACGTGGGATTTTGTCATCTCGAAAATCTTCAACGCATAATTCCAAACATCTTGAGTGTATACAGGGAACCAATAAAAAACTGAAAATAATATGATTTGTATCAGTTTTTTTTAGCTTTTTAGTGTACTTGTTAATTTCCAATTTTAAACGTGTATGAGTGTGCAAATATCGATAATTCCATAATAAGTTTTAATAAGCCATAATCTCGTTATAAATCAGTAAACAGAGAAAAATCAAAAATGATTTGAGCGTCGATAAGTGTTTTTTGCTTCGCCTCCATTTGAGAGGGAAAATCCAAAGATTCACTATCATAACAGATTTTTCAGATCAGCTTATTAAACAGCACTACGTATTAAAAATGGATTTTCTTCGGGATTTCGGTAGTGTCGGGATTCTAACCTGGGGGTGCACCAACTTCTAATGCTTATGAAAAATAATCCGAGAGATTATTTTTACATGCACAGTTCATGACAATTTATGGAGAAAAGGAAAATTTTGAACCAGCGCCGTGTGTACTGAGAAATACATTGACTGAGGCGAACCACCCACTGAGATTCGGATGATGGTATTTTACACTTGCGATGCCGTTGCGTTTGTGAAAAATTCATTTCTTTTCATAATTACGATACACAATAACATTAAATACTATCATTTCATTATACGAACTGTAGTTTCCTTGCGAAAGAAATGGGCGATTGAGAGAGTGAGATGGTTTTTTTAGCATCCCAATACATCAAGAAAAGAGACTTTTGATGGATATTATGCCGAGGTGAACCCGGAAAGATAAGTCTTCTGGTCTCCACCGGAAATCTAACCCAGTTCCTCTTGCGATCTGGATAAGTATACTATCATATACACCAGCTGAGACGCTAGCTTGCTTTCCTTATTTCACGTACTGTGGCGAGAGGCGCTGGAGTAGAGGCTTACGTAGTAGCCTCTCTTAACTTCAGCAAATGACCGCTCTCAATGTGCACGGATGGCAAGAGGACCTGGATTCGATTCCCGTTGGAGACCAGGTGACTTTTCTGCCAAAATTCACTTCGACATAATATCCAGAAAAAGTCTGTTTTAAACGGGCGATTGACAGTTTTTTTTCGCTCGCCGGAAAAAGTTTTTGCAAAAAAGTGCAAAATTTTAAAAAATATGAATGAGATGAGATATGAGGTTAAATTCTCGAAACGGTTGGCCTCAATTAATCACAATCGGTGATTGACTAATAAAATTTCGATCCAGTAAACAAGAACTTCAACTGACTACTGAGAAAATTGCTTTATATATTGGGATAATTAAAGCCGGGAGGGTGAGTGAACACAATTCTAATTATAACGCAGTAATTCAGGAAACAATCTACGTTTACGTAATTTAGCTAAATTGTTATGCTGAGGAATTATCGCGAATAATGAAATTTATGATGAAATCTTTATCTTTGATTATAAAATAATTTTTAAAAAATCCACTCGTTACACGCAAGTGTTTCATTCCGGACTGAACTTTTCGTGCGCGGAGATGAAAAACAAACTAAATAAAGTGGCCAGTCGATCCGGTCGATACTTAAATAACTGATTTTTATCCAGTCGCGGTACTTATGTATAACAACAGCGAATGCAAGCGCGTAGCCAACATATCCGCCATCACCGAGCACTGTGACGTCAACATTATCGCTTAAAGAGCCCGTTCGTATCTTTAGTCGCTATAGGTCATCACCACCTAGAGATAGAAGGCCTCTGCAGTGTTTGCCATAAACGTCATTCAGACTACCTAGCAAGTTTGAAACATTTTGAAACACAGCATCCTATTTCGTTTCTTCTTATTTTGGCGTAGAATATACCTGATTGACTCACAAATACCGCGTAGTGATTGGATGTGGGGCATAGAAATCGCCAATTCTGAGCCCGATCATTTCTTTTCCTCGCAACGAGCGCATTTTTTTTGAAAAAAATATATAAATGCAAAACAATGCTTTTCTAGTGTAAAATACTTGACTGCATATTTCCACCGATAGATGACAGGACAATTTTCGGAATGTGTGGGAAAAATTTAGTCAAAAGGAAATTTTCGAGGGAAATTTTGCTTGACAAGGTTACCATCACTGTGCGTGTGTGCTCAAAGTGGATAGAGCATTTTGTTCTGAAATTTGGCGAGTCATTTTGGTTTTTTTTACATTGAAATGAGATAACTTATTATTATTGATTTCTTTCGCTACCGAAGGATTCGCCTGTTTTCGTGTTTCCTTTTCTAATCAGTAGGAAATTGGTACAGATGCATTGGCACTCGCAAGGAAAGGGAAAGTTGCCCCCCCCCCCGAGTACTGAGATTATGGTATTATGAATACACGTTTTATCAGATTGACGGACTAGCAAAAATAGTTGTAATAACTTACAAGGGTGGTTATATTTAGCTATTGATTGTTTTTATTAAGCCAACATTATACCACTAATTAACTACAAGTAGCATTTGGAAAGACAAACAATATTTTAAAATGTGGATAAAATTAAGGGGGTTGGTGGACGCAAATTTTCCAAAAAACACATTTTCCATTTTTTCAATTTTTATATACTATGAAATTTCTGCGTCTAAAAATATTTTTTAAATATTTTAATATAAACTGTGGCAGGCATTTAACATTACACATGCTAATGTTTTTCTCACTAAAATGCTTTTTTCTCAAAAATAAGTTTTTTTTTAGATAAGGAACATTTTTTCGAACACCACCCCTTCAAATGTCTTGAAACTTTGCGTGTCTCTCAACACTATTGTGTTAAAGACTTTATACGTATACTCGAATTATTCCTTATAAGCATTCGAAACTAGCTCATGTTTCCTCTGAGATACCTGCTCGTGAAATCTCGAAAAAAGCTCACGCTAATACAAAATCATTATATACTGCATTGCCATGATACCATCTTCACTATATTGTAATACCAAGTAGACAGAGCGAATAGGTCCATGCAGATAATAAAAAAATTAGGGAACGGTGCTCTGACAGTCATTTATGAAGGCTTTTAATCTATACAGGGTGATTCAGAAAAGATGGGAAAAACTCTTTAAGATAGTACACACAAATACAAACAATTGTCATCAAAGAATGCATGGTCTAACACGAAACGAAAACGCGCTAGCGCGTTTCGAAACGGCCGCTCCGCAAAGGTTAAAACCAGGATTGGCAAGGTTTTGGACAGTACGGTAAAAACCCTCCTGTCCAAAACTGTCCTAAACTGTCCAAAACCTCCTATTTATAACTATAAGTGAAAAACTTTGTAATTTGATAAAGAGGTAACTTCTATAATCAATTAAACTTTATATTATATAAATTATATTATATTATTAATTACATTAAATATAATAAAATTTTGAAATTCAAAACAGTATATGCAAAGGGTTGGAGAGAGAAACGAAGAGTGTAAATTATTTTTCATTTTATGAATTTTTTGTCACTTTCTGAATGTGTTTTTTTTATTTGAAAACAATACAGGGTGTTTCAAAAAGTTAGACCAAATATTAAAGAGGTAGTAGAATACCCATTTCAGTACAAGAATTTTAATCAAGAGCCATGATTTTTTGCTGTGAGGTCAGAAATTAAACTGGCTAGAGGTGTGCAACAAGCACCCATTTGCAGGGCTCCCACTCGTCCTACTTTTCAGTAAAATGTCCTACTTGCTCGGTTTCGTCCTACTTTTTACCACAAATCCTATCAATAAAATTTATGTAATTGATTTTAATTGAGCAGGGAATCCTTGATATATTGCCAAATATTACAAATGTTGGAGATTACAATTAATGATTCTGCCAAAGCAGAAATTGTATCGCTTTAAAGGTTATTTGGGGACGGGGTGTATGTGGACCATTTGATTTATTAGTTTTTCATTTGCTTAGTTTGAGGGTTCAATAAGTACAGTAGTCATTAAAACTTCTGCTGGTTCAAAAAAAAATAATTTTGTATTTATTACTCTTCATGGTCTTGGACAGTAACTAGCATTCATCATTCAAAATTATGGTGCAAATAGGTGAAACAACAGTTTGCATTACAAAGCAGTTGGATACATAGGCCTATTCTAAGTTTGGTGATTCTGATGCTACCCAATAGCATTCAGTTGTCTTCTGTATTTTTAAGGCATGAATAGGCATAAACAATATTTACCAGAGTTGGCAAGATTTTGGATAGTACGATAAAATATAAAATCGTACTGTCCAAAACTGTCCTAATCTGTCCAAAACCTCATATTTATAACTAAGTGAAAAACTTTGCGATTTGATGAAGAGGTAACTTCTATAATCAAATAATAAACTTTATATTATATAAATTATATTATAATATTAAAATTACATTAAATATAAAATTTTGAAATTCAAAAAAGTATGTGCAAAGGGTTATATGAATGATATCAGGTTATCAAACAATTGAAACTGAACTGTCTTGAGGTTAGATATTATATTTATGAAAGCATGAAAGATACAAGAATGGGATAAAAAGTTGTTGCATGGAAATCAGAAAAAAACAATAGATATGACTACAGAATGAAATTAAAGTTACGTAATAATCGAGCACTAATAATCAAGCGCAGCTGCACCTTTTAACATTCGATATAACACATAACTAATTTAGCTGCCCTATCTGTGCTAAAATGATTTCTAAGATAACAAAATTTGAAAATATTCTTTCAATTGATGCATAACTTGGGCGACATGAAAATACAAAAAACAATGTGTTAAAGACAGTCTTTTGATAAGCCTTCTTCCAGTGTTTTTCATATTGAATGATAGAATTGTACTTGTATGAATTGTACAATTGTATTGTATTGATAGTATTCAATGATAGAATTGTAATAGCTTGAATTTATTCGATAAAATATTAGCTCCTAGCCTCATAACCGCAGCAATTTAACAAAAACTTTGGGTGTTGAAGTCTTTTATCATCATATAGGCGTAATCAGTGTTTGTGAAATTGTGTTTTGTTAGTCATGAGTAGGTGCTACATAGTTGCCTCATTTTCTTCAGATATATTTTCCTTTATTTATAATTAGTTTTTAAAAATTGAGAATGTAAAATAGAAAGATCTATATATTTAAAATTTTAAAAAAAAGTTTGAAAAGTCAAAACAGAACAATTTGCATCAAATGAACACTACACCATTGATATATATCCACATCATTATATTGCTATCGAATAAAAAATAATATTTATATTGAGTTTCACAATAACGCAATGATTATAATTGTGACTATGCGTATTTGGTGCCTTCAATATAATATTTTTTAAAGAAAAGTGTTTAGAGAGATTCGGCAGGGTTTTGGGCAATCACTGTCCTAAATACAGTACCTGCTTCATAATCATACATGAAAAATAAGATGTGAAGTAGAAATAACATTTATAACTGACTAAAAAACTGAAAACAGTGTTTATTTAAAGTTATATATGTGATATTAATTTACTATCAGATTTCCAACTTAAAACCATCTATTTGGTGAAAGTTTACTTAGGAAAAAAAAACAAATGACACCTTTTTGAAATATTTTTGATTTAGTTTTATTTTCTGCTAGAATTTTTGGTAATATGTTAGTATCATGAAAAAAAACAAAAAAACCAAAAGGTTTCCACATAACATTTTGAAACTTGGAGGTTTTAGACAGTTTCAGACACTTTTGGACAGTTTTAGACAGTTTTGGACAGTTTATCCCGCGTGTCCTGTCCAAAACCCCAACCCTGGTTAAAACGGCATTCCTGTTGAAATTTATCGCGGGAAGAAAGAACACCATGCATGCAAATGTAACCTGGGAAAGAGAAGAAACCGTATACAAATCTGCGTCACAGTGAATAAAACGCTCGGACACTAGTCTTGAGAAGTTATTCCAGCGTGCAACCGTTCTAACAGTTGTGACGTACGGGATAATGGCGCACTTTAATAATACTGAAAAACCAGCATGCATTTTATTCACGGAGCAGCAAATGGGAGTACCACAGAGGCAGCACGAATGTACTGAGAACGTTTTCCCCCACAGTCGGTTGCCTAATCGGAAAACATTTGCGCGCTTGCATCGGCATCTGCGCGGAACGGGACCTTTTTTTGCTTCCCGGTTTTATGCAGGCCGTACGTCACAATGAATAAAACGCTCGGACGCTAGTCTTGAGAAGTTATTCCAGCGTGCAACCGTTCTAACAGTTGTAACGTACGGGATAATGGCGCACTTTAATAATAATGAAAAATCAGCATGCATTTTATTTACGGAGCTGCAAATGGGAGTACCACAGAGGCAGCACGAATGTACTGAGAACGTTTTCCCCACAGTCGGTTGCCCAATCGGAAAACATTTGCGCGCTTGCATCGACATCTGCGCGGAACGGGACCTTATTTTGCTTCCAGGTTTTATGCAGGCCGTACAAGGACTGCCAGAACGGATGCATATGGTTTCTTCTTCTTCCTCGGTGGCTTACATTTGCATGCATGGTGTTCTTTTTCTCTTGATAAATTTTAACAGGAATCCTGTTTTAACGTTTGCGGAGCGGCCGTTTCATGTTAGATCATGCATTCTTTGATAACAATTGTTTGTATTGGTGTGTACTATAACCTCTTAAAGTTTTCCCCATATTTTCTGAATCACCCTGTGTATATATATAATGGCATGTCCTGATTCATTGATTCATCATCGCCGAGCCGAAACCACTGAAGTTATGAATATAAAATTTGGTCATTTGTTCATTTCATAAAGTGAAGACCCACTAAGAAATGGTTTTTCGAAATTCGACCTCTAAGGGGGGTCATGATGGGGTTATACAGAGAAATCACGCGCCAAGCCAAAACCGCTGGAGCAACATTTATGAAATTTGATCAGTAGTTTTATTTCATGACGCAAAGACTCACTAAGCGTAGCCGGTTAATTCGTCGCACTCAACTTGTCGCGCTCAACTCGTCGTGTCTCAATTTGTCGCGGTAAAAATTCGTCGCAGTGCCAATTCGTCGCGGTACAAGTTTGTCGCAGTGTCAATTCATCGCGGTACAAATTTGTCGCAGCTCCAATTCGTAGCTCTACAAGTTTGCCTCCATGTCAATTCGTCGTGACGTCAATTTATATGTTGCAGCGCAGAATCAATTCGTCGAACCGTCCATTCTTCACTGTACATGTTCCACGCGAGCTTGTATGTAGGTTTTTTTTTTGTCTTACACGTGAAATAAAAAACATGAACAAAAGTGTACACGCAGTCAACTGAAAATAATTATTTTTTGTCAATGCGGGAAGGTCATCAAAATTAAAATTACAATATCAATTACATTTAACTGCATATAAAAATTTAATTATATTTGAAAATTCAGTTATAAAAATTTGAAATGTTAAATAACTGATTTTTGCTGTGATAAAACTTCAATATCATGTGAAAAATTTTTGGTTTGTATGATATTCCCCAAATTACAGTGAGCCAATCTTTAACGGCAAATTTCTATCTGCCCCATGGGCTCGAGAGTTTCTCCCCCTCCCTCCGAAAGTCACCAACATTTACCATTACAGTATCTCCATAAGAACCTGAAATATTTAATTAATTAATAATTCAATTAAATTTAATATTTAATTTTCACCGTATAAGCCGCACTTCCCGATTTTGTTGGGATTCCTATTTGTCAAAGCGAAGGGAGTTGGGCGCAGATCAAGAGTAGAAATGTACAGTGCTTATGAATGACGATTCGATGAAGCTTACATAATGCCCACAGGATCAGCACCGACACACAAAGGTCATATAATCACCAATAAGAAAGACGACTATGGGTCAGTCGCATAGATATAATATAACCATTAATCTTATGTCGATGGTCAGTCGCATATCTTTGGCTGGCTTGTTTGAATATTTTCACATAGTTTTCATTAGCGTCCAAGGTTTTGGTACAAGGTTGGTGTGCTTGGTCTACATTTTTCTGTTGGCAAAAACATGGAATATTGCAAAACCGAACGTGGAAATGATATGTTGATTTGCGTGTGTGTTTAAAAGTTTTTTCCCCATAATTCATGTTCCGAAATTAGAAAAACCTTTAATGCAATTGAATGAATTAGCCTAGTATAATTAATTTTCTTTATTTGAGTTTTTTCTGTATCATAAAATAGCCGACATGAAGGAAACATTGAGGAGGGGGGGGGACTGAAAATCGCCATTCATTCCGTATATAAGGGACTCAAACCCGTACTCACGAGGCGAAATGGTGCATTGCATTAAAATTCATGAGTTATTGGAGTAGGGGGGGGGGAGGCTCAAATGGCATCAGCTCCCAGTTTCTGGCGCTTATGGTCGGAGTGTTTCAATATTATTTCGTTGTGATAAAACAAAGTGAGTTGAAATGTACTCATTGCAAAAAATAATTTGAAAATAAAACTTTTTCTCGCTGCAAGAAATGGAAATCGCCTACAGAAAGCGGGAAGCGCAGCCTATACGATGGAATCTAAATTTTCAAAATGTACTTGATCCCAATTTATTATCTTGGTGTGCTCCCCAACGCCCCTCACTGCGAGAAATGGAAATCTCGACAAAAAGTGGGAAATGCGGCTTATACGGTGGAAATTAAATTTATAAAAAATTTATTTGATCTCAATTTATTATTTGGGTGAGCTCCTCAACGCCCCTCACTGCGAGAAATGGAAATCCCGACAGAAATGCAGCTTATAAGGTGAAAATTAAATTTTAAAAATTTATTGGATCCCAATTTATTATTTTGGTGTACGTTCCAATGTCCCTCGATCACTTTCATGAATACTTTCCTTCATTTGTTAAAAATTAAAACAAAGATGGGAATGGGGAACATTTCCAATAAATGAGAAAAAAAAATTAGTTCCATTTTTTACGCCTAAAGCAACTACACCATTTATAAGATCACAACAAACATATGAATTTTAAAGCAATTCAAATTTGTCGCGAAGAATTACATCACGACGAAATGAGTCTGCGACAAATTTGTACCGCGACGAAATGAGCCTGCGACCAATTTGTACCGCGACGGGTTTGTAGCACGACGAATTGACGCTGCGACAAATTGAACGCGACGAATTGTCCTGCGACAAGTTGAGCGCGACGAATTGACCTAGACCCCACACTAAGCATGGGTTTCCCAAAATTCGACCCCTAAAGGGGTTCAAAGGTTATATAGAGAAATAATGCCGAGCAATATTTATGATATTTGGTCAGTAGTTTTATTTTATGACGTAAAGACTCACTAAGCAAGAGTTTTTTCCGAAATTCGACCCCTAAGATGGTCATAAGGGGGTTCAAAGGTTATACAGAGAAATCATGCCGAGCCGAAACCACTGAAGTTATCTATATTTATGGAACCTATTATATTAGTTATTATATTTATTTTTGCCTGCTCCCCTCCCACGACAAAATGGCTGCCGGCACTTTTCTCGAATGGCCAAAATCGTTGCGTGTGAAAGGGGCCTAAATCTGGGGAGGGAGGCATGTTGATAGAAAAAATGGCTACAGGAAAACAGTTAGGGTGACGCCATTCAGCTTCAATGACTTTCAGGAATGGAATTATTGAAAATACCAGTGCAACACACCTCCCCCTACAGAGTTTCTATCTTTCTAACGGAAAGCGCTATAATTAGGGGAAAGAAATTCAGAATTTGATACAGAATTATTTAACCAAAATTCAGTGACTAAGAAAGTGGAGCAAGCAAAATGGATTCGAAGGAAATTATTTTAAATGTATTATTTAAGCTTCTAACGTTGTGGTTCCTAAATTAAAAATATTGTTTATTTTAGAGGATTTGGAAGGCGGGAAAGACGTTAATGGGTATGGGCCTCTTACTGGGTATGGTAGTGGCATCTTACTCGGTGCGCCAAAAACAACAAAAAGCTTTCGATAGTTTGTGGGCACCCGAACTAGCATTTTCCCTATTGATAAGTCCCCTACAGAGCGACTCTATTGATGTGTTCGTGCCGCTTAAGTGCTCTGGAACTGTGTCATGCATCACTCAAGTGATCCGTAACTATGCCGTGGATCACTTAATTAATCTGGGATTGGGAATGTTCCGCAGGTAACTTGAGTGATGTAGAAACGCACTGTGTGGGGGTCGCTTAAGTGCTCTAAAACTGTGAGACGTGTCACTCAAGATTTCTTTTAATGTGCCACGGTTCGCTTAAATTCTCTGGAATTGTGCCACGGGTCACTTAAGCGATCTGTAAAAAAATGTGCAGCTTCGTTCATTTTTGAAAAATTAGGTTTGAGGTTGCAGGCCACATTTGGTTTACCATATATGGCTTAGACGGTGGGTCACAATGAATTTCATAAAAATAAATTTTCAGTTCTTAGCCTTCAAATAGCATTGAAATTAACAGAAATTGGTTATAATAGCATATAAAGGTATTTTATTTCGAAATTTTAATTTTTTTTAAATATTTTTGCATTAAAGAAGTAAATTTTTGATCGTCTGGGGGAGACACGATCCCCCTTATCTCCCCGCTTTCCACGTACATCTCTGATCCCACCAATATACTTTAGGAGGTAAGCTGCAGAGCTGACGAAATTTTCTTGACAAGGAGGAAAGGGGTCAGACTTTTGCTGACACGAGAGTTGGGGTGTCAAAAAGGGCTAAAAATTTGCTGATGTAATACTTGAAAGGGCCCCAAAGTAGAAAGCAATTATCTCCGTGCGGGATTTTTCGTAGTCCAATCCTCCCTACGAATGAATCCGTGTGAAAGGAACGTAATAAAGCAGAAAGCAATTATCTGCCGTACGGACGAATCCGTAGCGTGTGAAAGGAGCGAGCAATTGTCTCCTGCTGAGGATTTTTCGTATATCAGATCGCCCGCACGGACGAATCCGTAGCATGTGAAAGGAGCGTACTTATACGAAAATCACAAGCAGAGCATAAGTGGAATAAAAAGGTTAATATTTATATTTCACATGTTAAATTTTCGGTTAAAAATGTTAGATATATCGCATATGGATATTTTACTCGAAACTATGAGTAAATTTTGACTTGGAGAAAAAAATTTTTTTTGTAAAACTTTTGTTCGCAAAAAAAACAATAAATACTCCTACCAACCTTCATTTATTCGACGATCGCTGGAAACACGCAATTCTCTCATTTTTTGAACCACTGCTGTTTGAAGAAGCTGGTGCGTTTCTCTCAAACCGTGTCTCTTGTAGGTTCTCATGACATTGTAGCAAAGTGTTCCTCTCACACATTGTTTGATGATGTAGTTTCTTCCCTCCTCAATCCAGTTTTCTAATTGGATCATCCACTTCTCAGGCAGATGTTTGTGTAAATATCTACGTACCCTTTCGAGGTAGATAGGAAACTTTTCGTTTACAAATTGTTCTATGTACATACATGTTTCTTCGTAGGATCTGGAAGAAAGGGAGCTGAGTCACTCTATAAATTAATAAAAAGGCATACAAAGTTCAAGAATTTCGAGAGTTTTTTTTTACGAGATTTTTATTTCGAGAACAAAAAACATCAAAATGAACGGTTTTTAAAATATCTCATTCACACTGAATGATTTTTTTCTGCTTGAAAATATTAATTTTCAAAATTTCATCTAACGTTATTGTAGCATTGGTCATAACTTGAAATACCAGACAAATACTCACGTTATATTCCTTACGGAACTTCTAACGTGAAAGGTATCTGTTGGAAAAGCAGCAACACCCTCCCTAGCCCCTAGCCCATTAATCTATCCACTCCACCTGATCAAACATGAGAACACTTTTTCAAAGTATATGGGGGGGGGGGCAAAATGAAAATATATAGTAAACACAAAAAATAATGTAAAAATTGAGCATCTGTGGAAGCACAATGCACGTCACAGTTCAAGAAAAAAAGGGGAACAACAGAAATGCAAATATGGAAAACACACAAGAAATGCAAATATGGAAAACACACAAGAAATGCAAAAATTTAACATCTGCGGTAAGCACAATGCACGTCACAGTCCGCGAAAAAAAAAAGCGTGAACACATTTTTACAATTTCAGCGTAGTCATTAAATTTGGGGTGTTGATGCTGATCTGGTCATCGATCTAGTAACCATGGTGAAGACAGGGAGGGGTCTTCACTACTTTCATCAGATTCGAAGAGATCTTCAGTTTTGCTGTGCAATAACGACAGATTTTCTTCTAAAAAGTTAATAAGCTTGATGATGTGTCAGCCACCCAGTTTTTGGTTTCTATTACTTGATGTTTCCAGAAGTGGAAATTTTTTATATTAATCGGGGGCTGATGGTAGGATGCAGTGCTAGGGTAAGACGAAATATAGTGAGGGAATGTGTACCGATTTTCCCCACAAGCAGATAATTTATTTTTAGATATTTTAAATCTCTAGGTAATACGGAACAGGGCCATGCTCGCTATATAGGATTGTCCTTTCTCTAATCCATGGTTGGTTGAAGATTTTGGTCTTATTTATGATTTGGAACACTTTTCTGCCTCGTTGATCATCAATCCATCTAGACTGCCAAGTTTCTTTCGCTACACAAAGTATCTTATGTTTGACATGAGCCCAAGGAAGAGGAACATCAGAGTTCATATTTTCTGATGAAGTAGCTGTTTTAGCAAGTGCGTCTGCTAATTCATTCCCTTGATTTCCTACATGGGCTCTGGTGCATGAGATGAAAGTGTTGGGCTTGTCAATTAGATTTGCCGTACAAGTTTGGTGAGAGAAAAATTATTTCTAAGTGCGAGAATACTAGAAAGACTTGTCTGATATATATAATCTGAATAGGTTCGTTCTGATGCAGTATATGGAGAATGGCCCGATGAATAGCATACAATTCTTCCTGGAAAACAGTTGGAATCTTGGAGCCTTTGTAACCATTCGTATATGATAACGTTGTTGTGAAAGACGATAAAAGCCGAAGCAGCTCCATTAGAGGTTTTCGAGCTATCCGTATATATTTTGATGGCAGTTGGAATGTCGTTTTCTTCAGTGATGAGCTGATTATCTTGAAGATCTATGGCTGGATGATGAGGCCATGAGGCTATTTTTTCTTCATATGTAAATGCTAGTAGACTGAAATCGTAACATATGACATTGTGTCTTAATAGGAGTCGTCTTCTTTTCGATATAACTTCTATTTGAAGGTCTGAAGGCAAATTTCCAGTAGAAATCTGTAACGCATTAGTTGCCATAGTACTATATGCACCCGTTACAAAAAGTAAGTATTACGTTATGTGATGTGAAAATCCCATTTAAAAGAGATTAATTATTTTGATATGCCATGGGTACTGTAGGAAAATGGGTTGTAATTATTATAATATTCACATGTCACAAATTTCCCCAAAAAACATATGTGCCCCACACACTTAGAAACACTACACATATCGTCTTTGCATGCTTTTAATAGATTTTTCTCTAATTTTCAAAATACTGTTTCTGGCACGTTCTAACTTTCACGTATAGTAATTGTTGGGAATAGTACCAATTTACGTATGTAATCCCCCTGGTCACCTCCAGGTGGCGTAAATTTTCCGTTCCATGACTCTTTTCGCTTGTGTCTTCTTTTCCCTTACATGGATCAGTACGTTCTGATCGTTCGACGCCGACGAATGTCTCGCTTGTATATTAAGTAAATAAAATCGTCTTTTTCACGCCGCTTTGCTCTCCCATAATGTAAACTATTTCGGCCCCGACAGTAATAATAATAAACGCCATCTTATAGCCGAATATCATTAGGCCGAACACATACTGGGGAGTCGAACAAAGAAAGCGATTTCAAAAGAGAAAATACGTCGAGATGAACATCGATGTCCCCCCTCACATACTGACGTGGCGGAGGAGAGTGAAAATGGCCGCAGCGGTTCTGAAGGGTAAGAAGAAAAGCCTTTGAGCGGGAAACGTGACATCTCGCCAACTAGTAACCCTACCAGCCTGTTCATGCCAAATCAATCAGTTTGGCAATATTGGAGGATTCCAATAAACCAGCGGTTCTCAACCGGTGCTCCGTGTGAACTCCCAGAGGCTCGAGGAAAATAAAAAACCCAGTAAATTTGAAAAAAATAATTAATATTTTGTGAATAATAAAAATAAGTTTTTTTTTAGAGAAACTTTGATGAATAAATAAAAAATAGGCGTCCGGGGCTCCGCCATAGAAATTACGTACCGGAAAGGGCTCCGTGGGTCAAAAAAGATTGAGAACCGCTGCAATAAACCCGTTAATCCTCAAAAGAGTACAAGTCCTGATATATGTTTTTAATGACTTATTGTATCAAACCGTTGTTTCGAATATTATTGCATAGTATGTATAAAGATTGATATATAATTATAATTCAATCAAGATATGCACACTGAATAAAAATACTTGCCTATAATCCGCAGAAGCTAATTTCGATACTTTCTAAAAAATATATCACCGTTAATGAGATGAAGCGAGAAGTTATCCATACACCTCGATGACGCAACCGTAATTTTTTTA